>NW_007727168.1:193937-194819 GCF_000696425.1 Galeopterus variegatus | reverse complement strand
TGACAACACCAAGTCAAGGGTTAAGATCCCCTTACCGGTCATCTTTAAAAAAAAAAATTCAGAGATGAGTAATATAGGGTCAGTGCTAGAAGAGAGCTCACCACGTAGGTAGGAGAAGACACATATCTACAGGTATACTTATTTACTAACTAAAAGTGCACATGTGATTGTGGGGATAAGTATAGCATGTATTAGAATCATTGAGAAGACAAAGGACATCAGTGAAAGATGACAGGTGACATTTCAGTAAGCCCTAGTAATTGAACAAAAACACAAAACAATTACTCAAGTGATACATTTGCTGTATAAAAATGCAAACTGTACAGAGTGTATAGAATAAGAATGGAAAAACTACTTCCTTCCTAGAGCTATCAAAGCTTAATATATATTCCTTCAGGTATTTTTCTATATGTTTATGTAAACATGCACATATACTATTCCGAGTTCAGGACTAAAACAGAATGGGTGCATTGTATACACACTATTCTGCACGTTGTCCCCTGAG
Organism: Galeopterus variegatus; assembly: GCF_000696425.1. Classification (NCBI taxonomy): domain Eukaryota; kingdom Metazoa; phylum Chordata; class Mammalia; order Dermoptera; family Cynocephalidae; genus Galeopterus; species Galeopterus variegatus. The sequence goes on along the minus strand of NW_007727168.1, from coordinate 194,314 downwards.
CTTATCGATAATGTGTTAGAGATTTTTCCATGCCTTATATAGATTCGTTTCATTCTTTCAATTGTTGGGTGAGAACTGATTAAATGATTACAGCACAATTTATTTCCTATCATGCTACTGTTGGGCATTTAGATGATTTCTTTCTCTTTTTTTGCTGTCATAAACAATGCTGCCATGAAAACAGTGGACATGCGAGGGTTCTTCAAAAAGTTTGTGGAAGGGCCGAGCCTGTGGCGCACTCAGGAGAGTGCGGCGCTGGGAGCGCAGCAGTGCTCCTGCTGTGGGTTCGGATCCTACGTGCGCTCGCAGCACTCACTTGCTGAGCGCCGTGCGGCCGGTCTCAAAAAGGACAAAAAAAAAAAAAAAAAAAAAAAAAA
>NW_007727168.1:151223-193690 GCF_000696425.1 Galeopterus variegatus | reverse complement strand
TTTTTTCTATTTATTTATTTTTTCTATTTATTTATTTAATTTTGATACTTACTTTTACACCCATATTTATGGGGTTCAGTGTGTTGTTTCAATACATGCATATATTGCACAATGATTCAGTTAGGGTAGATAGCATAGTTTTCTTTACCAATTTCTTCTCCTCCCTGCCCTACCTCCCTTCCCAGCCTCTGCTAACTATTATTCTACTTTCTACTACTGTGAGAACCACTTTTTTTTTTTTTAGATTCCACATATGAATGAAATAATGTAGTATTTGTCTTTCTATGCCTGACTTACTTCACTTAACATGATGGTTTCCAGTTCCATCCATGTTGCTGCAAATGACAGGATATCTTTTTTTAAATAGCTGAATAGTTTTCCATTGTGTAAATATACCACAGTTATTTTATCCATTCATCTGTTGATGGACATTTAGGTTGATTCCTTCTCTTGCCTATTGTGAATAGTGTTGTGATGAACATGGGAGCGCAGGTGTCTTTTTGATATACTGATTTCATTTCCTTTGGGTATACACCCAGAAGTGGGATAGCTGGGTCATAAGGTAGATCTATTTTTAGTTTTCTGAGGACCCTCCATACTGTTTTCCACAATGGCTGTACCCATTTACATTCCCACCAACAATGTAGGAGGGAGCCCTTTTCTCTGCATCCTCGCCAGCAGTTGTTGTTTTCTGTCTTGTTGATAATAGCTATTCTATCTGTAGTGAGATGATGTCTCATTGTGGTTTTAATTTGCATTTCCCTAATGATTAGTGATGTTGAGCATTTTTTTCATGTGCCTTTTGACCATTTTTATGTCTTCTTTTGAGAAATGGCTGTTCAGGTCTTTTGCCCATGTTTTAATTGCGTTGTTTGTTTTTTTGCTGTTGTTTGATTTCCTTATATATTCTGGATATTAGCCTCTTGTCTGATGTGTAGTTTGCAAACACTTTCTCCCATACTATAGGTTGTCTCTTCACTTTGTAGATAGTGTCCCTTGCTGTGCAGAAGCTTTTCAGTTTGATGTAGTCCCATGTGGGTGTTTTTCCTTTAATTGCCTGTGCCTTTGTAGTCTTGCTCAAAAAAGCACTGCCTACTCCCATTTTGTGTAGTGTTTCCTCTATGTTTTCTTCTTGTAGTTTCATAGTATTGGGTCTTAAATTTAGGTCTTTAATCCATTTTGAGTTGATTTTTGTGTATGGTGAGAGAGGGATCTAGTTTCAGTCTTCTGCATGTGGATATCCAGTTTTCCCAGCACCATTTATTGAAGAGGCTGTCCTTTTCCCACTGCATATTCTTGGCACTTTGTTGAAAATCAGTTGGCTGTAAGTGCATGGGTTTATTTCTGCGTCCTCTAATCTATTTTATTGCTCTATTTGTCTATTTTTGTGCCAGTACCATGCTGTTTTGGTTATTATAGCATGATAGTATATTTTGAAGTCAGGAAGTGTGATGTCTCCAACTTTGTTCTTTTTTGTTCAAGATTGCCTTAGCTATACAGGGTCTCTTTGTGGTTCCATACAAATTTTAAGATGTTTTTTTCTATTTCTTTGAAGAATGTCATTGGTATTTTGGTAGGGATTACATTGATGTGTATATTGCTTTGGGTAATATGGACATTTTAATGATGTTAGTTCTTCTGACCCAAGAACATGGCATATCTTTCCATTTATATGTGTCCTCTTCAATGTTTTTCACCAATGTTTTATAGTTTTCATTGCAGAGGTCTTTCACCTCCTTGGTTAAATGTAGTCCTAAGTCTTTCATTTTTTTCATAGATATTGTGAATGGGATTACTTTCTTGATTTCTTCTTCAGCTATTTCATTATTGGCATATAAGAAGGCTATTGAATTTTGTATGTTGGTTTTCTATCCTGTCACTATACTGAAATTGTTCTAGTAATTTTTTGGTGGAGTCTTTAGGGTTTTCTGTGTATATGATCATGTCATCTGCAAATGGGGATAGTTTGACTTCTTCCTTTCCAATTTGGATGCCCTTTATTGCTTTCTCTTGCCTTATTGTGCTGGCTTTTTTTCAAGAAGGGGAAGAGTTTGGTATTTTTTCTGGGTGGGCTCCTGTATGCCTGAGGATGTTTTTCTATTTCTTTAACACGCTAATGACAACTTGGCTAGGTATATTATTCTAGAATTTTTTGTTTTTGATTTTGTCAAAACCATCTTTTTGGATTTGGTGTATGGAGGAGACATTTGAGCTCAAGCTGATTTTATTATCCTTTTGTAGGAATTCTCCCACCCAATTTGGTTGTTTGTAAGACTTCTGCTCTTCCCTCTCCTTCTATTTAGATAAGTTTAAAAGGTATTGAAAAATAGAACAAATAAAACAGACATTAATTTTCAATAACTAGAATAAACAAATATTAATATTCTGTCATACTTGCTGTAAGTCTTTTCTATCTTTCTCCTTCCTTCCTTATTTCTTTAATAAACAAACATTACAAATATAGCAAAGAGCACTTTAACCAGCAACACCTTCTTATTCCACTCATGAGTCCCCTCCATGGTCGCTCAAGAACAATCACTATTAGGAATTTGAGATGTAATCTTCAGGCCATTTCTTTATAACTTTACATACATCTTTATACATCTATAAATAATATATAGTACTGTTTTGAATGTGCATGTGTTTTATTTATTTGTATAAATGGTAACAGATGGTGGAGATGTTATTCTGTATCATCCTTTTTAAAGGATTCATTTTCCTTAATTCCCATACTTAAAAAAATTGTTAGGATGTGTTGAGATGTGGTCTTTTTCTCTATTTTGAATAATATATTTTGATCGCTTTTAATTTGTACATTCAGGTTTTTTTCAGCTCAGGAATTTAAAAAAAAATTTTGTTGTTTATTGCTTCTGATCAAATTGTTCTCATTTTCCTTTGGTAATACCTGTGATTTACAGAGTGAATCTAATTGCTGACAACTTTTTTTTTTTCCTTACTCATGCTCAATGAGGTGATATTAATTCAAACTCAGTGTTTATTGACAGACACGTTGATTTCTGTTATTCAAGTATGTATTGTTAGCATCCTTTTTAGGGTCATAGCTATGGGGAAGATTAATGTGCTCCACTCCTAGCCCAATTCCTAGTTTCTCCAAGTTTTTATCTTGAACAGCTCTAATGTACTGAGTGGGATTAATTTTACCTTCTAGTTTTGCATTCCTTGCTGCACTAAAGAGAGGGAATTAACAAAAGATCTAAACTCCCCAATATCACCTCACTCCGGGAATCTTTCTATCTCTGGATAGAAAGCCCACCTCATTAACATATATGGAATAAACTCCCCAGGATGCTTTTCAGGACCAGCAGATCCTCATCCCCTGTTTTTCTCTCATTCCAGCCTTGTTTTCTGGAATTTGCTATCTCAGAATTGATAAAGAAAGATTTTGGAGGAGTAAGTTTAGCCCACCTCATTAACATATATGGAATAAACTCCCCAGGATGCTTTTCAGGACCAGCAGATCCCCATCCCCTGTTTTTCTCTCATTCCAGCCTTGTTTTCTGGAATTTGCTATCTCAGAATTGATAAAGAAAGATTTTGGAGGAGTAAGTTTAGGGTATAGTACTCTAGACTTCTCTAGACTTTACATGCCACACAGATCCTGGCAGTAAGTTATCTGTAAGTTAAGGTCTTAATTTTGGATAGCATTATGAATTTTCTCTCTCTCCCCCTTTCTCCTCTCTCCCTCTCTCTGTCTTTAAATTTCTCTTATCTCCCAGTTTAGAGCACCACTGAACTAGGTACTTTGTGTAGCAGCTCCCTAAGTAGATGAGAGTGGAGTGATAATGCTGGTGTCAGTGGTGATGTGACATTCTAGAGAGAGGAAAAAATCTGTGCAATGGGAAGACAACAGGAAGAATGTAATGTATGTGGAAAATGTTGAGTTGTTGATGAGACTATCTTAGACCTAAGGATATGGGTTTTATTATTGGACCAGCTACATTACTTACTCTCTGTGTGAACATTTACAAGCCACTTAAACACTCTTCACTTTCCTCAACTGTAAAATGGGGACAATAAAAGTAGCTATCTCCTGTGATTGTTGCAAAAATTAAATGATATAATGCATGCATGCTAAGTACTTAGCACAGAGTGAGGGTCAAGAACTATTAGGTTTTGTTGCTGTTATTATTATCATTCATGTTTAATTTTGACCTAGAATATAGTTGAAGCCATTGGTGTGGTGGAAGGATGAAGGATCTTGCATGCATAGGTAAAGGATTTTGGACCATGAGAATCCATCAAAAAGAGCAGGGATGGTGACATGATCAGGCTTATGTTGAAATGTCTGCTGTTTTGTGGAGAACACCTTGAATGAAGAGACTAGGGCCCGAACAGTGTTGTGTAGGAGTGGGTGCATGTCAGCTTGTGAGAGGCAATTGTTAGGTTTTCAAGAAATCTTTCCAGTGGGTTGTTAAACACAGCCATTATTAAATATTAAATTATATAAAGTTATGGTTAAATTATATTAAAATCAAAGATAAATAAGATAAAGCTTATCACTTTCTAATGATCTTACTACATTTTACTATTATCCACATTATGAGGTTATTTACATTTACTGTATATGTATGGTGGAAACACTATATAACGGTGAGCTACCAAGCACCTCTTCCCAACACCATGATCGGTGAAGTCACTGGAAGATTATGAGGTTATTTACATTTACTGTATATGTATGGTGGAAACACTATATAACGGTGAGCTATCAAGCACCTCTTCCCAACACCATGATCGGTGAAGTCACTGGAATCTTGAAATGTGCCAGGGTAAGAGAACTCACATCATGGAAATCAGCAGATTCTGCAAATCAGAGCTTTCCCCGCCTCCTGGAGAGTCTGTTGTTAAACCTATATGAGCATACCACAGGGTCAGAGAGAACCATTAGAAAGCTACTGAGAAGTCTGTAGAGAGAGGGTGAGTGCTTGAATTTTAGCACTTGGAGTGGGGAGCAGGGGACAGATTTGAGAGACACTTTATTGTTAGAATCAGTAGAATATAGTGAATGACTGAACGTGAGGGAAAAGAAGATAAAGCCTGTAGCCTGAAAAGGAGGTGTCTGACTGGAGCAACTCTCCCTTGCTGTCTTTGATAAAGCAAGCCACCATAGTGTGAGCTGCCCTGCAAAAAGCTGCCTATGTGGCTCCTGGCCGGCAGCCAGCAAAGAGCTGAGGCCCTTAGACCACCAGCCCGCAAGGCACTGAATAACTGAGTAACCACGTGAGCTTGGAAGCGGTTCCTTTCCCACTTGATCCTTCCTCTGTGGATGACCTTTGGGGCGGGCCAGAATTAAGGTTTGAAGATCTGCTCACTTTCCAGAAGTGGGAAGGACCTTCTGGTGGTTTTTAACATTAATTGTTTGACATGAGTGGTTTTTAACATGGGTGGTTTTTAACATTAATTGTTTGACATGAGAAAGATTGTATGCTACCAGATATTCTTTTTCCTTTTTTCAGTAGAGAGGATTAAAAAAGAAAAAAATTCATGGAGATTTTCTGTTTATTTAAATTATATAGCACAGAGGAAAACAGAAGGTACACATTTTGAGATGATGCTACTCATAAAAGGAGCCCTGAATGGGATTTGGAAACTAACTGGCAAAAAACGTGGGTCAGCATCTTGCTCCTGATCCCTCAGGCTGAAGAAAGCTCCTTGGTTTTTGAATCTGTGCCCCAGACATGGTGCTTAAGAAGGACCATAGCCAAGACAGGAGTCTCCTAAAATGACTTATTTTCCCAGACTCCCATTTTAAACACAGAAGTCTAATTGCCTGTGGGGAATTGAAATAACAAAATAATGTAATTTATTTTTGAAACTAATTACCAGCATTTAAAAGGCTGCCCCTGTATGATGTCAAGATGGACCCCTCATTTAAACTGACCTCTTAGTAACACACTCATTGAAATAGTTTTTGTCTGAAATAGGCTAGTTCTAAATAAGCCTTTTTTTGGTAAGATTATTTATTCAACAAAAATTTTCCTGCATGGCTACTTGGTGCCAGGCACTGATCTAGGCACTGTCTTCATTCTAGGGAGGGAGAAAAACAGCAGCCAGACAATTTATGAGGGTACTTCAAAAAGTTTGTGGAAAGATTTGTGTTATCTTTCAAGTCAATAAGTAATGTATACAATATGACATTAATTTTGAGTAAAATATACTTATGACATATAGTAAAATTAATCATATTGGTAATAATTTTAATGTATTTATTAACAATTAATAAATTATAATTGTAGTAACTATATAACATAATGTCAGGTTAGTGACTTATAGAACTAAATTTGTAAGCTCACAAAATCTAAACATTTATTCCTTTGTGGCATCATGCTGAAATACAAAAAAGATGATTTACTCTTCAGAAAAATACAGGCTTGTAGAAAGGCTCTTTCTCGAAATGAAAAAAGGATCAAACAACTTGTTCACAAAATCTAAACATTTATTCCTTTGTGGCATCATGCTGAAATACAAAAAAGATGATTTACTCTTCAGAAAAATACAGGCTTGTAGAAAGGCTCTTTCTCGAAATGAAAAAAGGATCAAACAACTTGTAAAGGCTGCTCTGGACAGGCATTTGGTGGCCCTGGTATAGTAAATAGGAGTGCGTTTGCCTGCATGTAACTCTTGTCCTCAGGCAACAAAGGGTCAGGGAAGCAGGCAGCTGGTAGAGTTGGCTCAGTAGCTTGACACTGTCAAGGTGAGTTTTCCCTTGTGCTTTTTGCCTCATAGTCACAAAATGGCTGCTCCAGCATCAGGTATTATCCCCACCTTCAAAGCAGAAAAGTGGGAGAGAGGGCAAGGCCAGCTACATATGTCTCTCTTATCAGGAAACCCAAAGCTTTCCCAGGACTCTTTTAACCTCAGCAGACTTCGGCTACATCTTATTGGACAGGTGTGTGTCACATGGCTATCCCTACCTGTAAGGGGGCCTGGGAAAGTGCATATGTAGCCATTTCTTTTTTTATAGTGGAAGGGATCAAGGTAGTAAGAAATTGGATATGGGTGTTGCATTAGCCAATCAACAGAGATTGCCATAGGGATCTTTGAGTTAGGGGAATAAAATGCTTTGACTTGTTCTCAAAGCTTCCCCTGCATTCCATCCTTATCTGCTGCCATGGTTTCCTCTGATTTGGAGACTAGCAGAAACAGCTTGGTAGCAACCGCCTCAGGATGAACTATGTATTTATTTTGGGGAAAGGGCTTTGGGGAAATGGATGAATCATAATGATGGCATGAAATGAGAGCTTTTGTTTTAAAATCATAAACAAAGCAGGGAATTGACAGTAATGGCCTGGATCCATGCTGGGGGGTGGGGAAGAGAGTGGATTAATAGGATTGTAAGAAACAAGACAAATTGCTACTTCTTGGCAGGAAGAGTAGTGGTGGTGGTGATAGTATATTTGTAAGGCCAAGTCTAAATATGATGCAACAGAGGCAGTTCAAACAAAACAACTGGTTGTGGGTGGTCCAGAAAGATCCAATGTGGACTAGAGAACCCAGTACTGGGGGAACCAGGTTGAAAGAGTTCTAATGTTGGGTTGAAGCTGAGACTGTGTGGATATGGGGGAGCTGGTGGAAGAAAAGCACGAGAGGGGCAGACCCTACCATCTTATTGGAGGTCATGGGCAAAACACCTGCTTGGGCACCAGGCCAGGAAGCAAACATGGAAGGAAAAAAGCCAAAGGCACCAGAGGGTGTGTGGTTCACACCCCATCTGCCTTTAGGAATAAGGCAACTGGGGAAAATCCCATTATTGCTCTAAATAGAGTTGGATTTATGCTGGTTCACTATATGATTATTGAAATAGTTTGAAATAAACCTGGGTCAGTGGCAAGTTTAACATGTGAGGATGATTCACTAGTGTTTGCATACTGGATGATCTTTGTCACACAATGAAAATCGTTACCTACTGGTTGTGATAGCATTTGGCATATTGAAGGATGCCCATCAAAATTCTTGAGAGAGCGGGGCCGGCCCGGTGGCGCACTGGATAGTGCACCGCTTGGGAAGCGCGGCGGCGCTCCCGCCCGAGGGCTCGGGGCCNCGGACACGGAAAAAAAAAAAAAAAAAAAAAAAAAAAAAATTCTTGAGAGATGTACAGGCTGACATATAAGACTGGTGAACATCATCCTTGACTGGTACGCAAAGATATGTTGGTTGGAGAGTAGGTGCGTCCTCCACAGGGATTGCTGGTACTGGGGCTCAGTTTGTGAGGGCTAAATATGATCACCATGAGGACATATCCAGAACTAGAATCGTAGTGGGTCTTTGTAGGTTTATTTGAAAGAATAAGTGTTTTGAAGTGTTAACAACCTTGGCTAAACTGTCGAATATGACAGATTCACGTGATTGCCTTGTATTTAAAGAAACAGTAAAGCAACCATAAGAAAAAGTATTTCAATCTTTGTAACTCCTGAAGGATTAAACAAAGATACAATTTATAACTTATCATACTAATTATTTATGTATGTTATAAATTTTTGTTTTTAATAGTTTGATGTATTGCAAAGAAATTAAATGGAGATAGTATTTCACATTTGCCGAGATACCTACAATATTTCATACTCTTTTTGCATTCTCAGATATGTAATTTTCAATCTGGTGCTATTTACCATAAGCCTGAAGAATTCTCTTCCGTTAGCATTTCTTGTGTAACTGATCATACTACTTATTTAGATCTCCTTGCCCCTCCTTTCCAAAAGCTTCTCTGGGGCCTATTATTGTCTAAATTTCTACATCACAACTTTCTCCAATACTTAGTGCACGTTGTTGTTCTGTCTTCCTCACTTCCTGATTTTTTAATTTAGTTTTAGCACATTATAGTATTAGAAAGATAACTCAGGCTTTTTTTTTTTTAATTTTGTTTTCTTTCTCCATGGACTGTTTTCTTGGATTTTCCACAACATAGAAAAGGCCAGGAACTGACCCAGTAAGTAAGATTACATCCAGCTCTGGAAATTTAGGATTTTAAAACGTACTACTTATTTAGATCTCCTTGCCCCTCCTTTCCAAAAGCTTCTCTGGGGCCTATCATTGTCTAAATTTCTACATCACAACTTTCTCCAATACTTAGTGCACGTTGTTGTTCTGTCTTCCTCACTTCCTGATTTTTTAATTTAGTTTTAGCACATTATAGTATTAGAAAGATAACTCAGGCTTTTTTTTTTTTAATTTTGTTTTCTTTCTCCATGGACTGTTTTCTTGGATTTTCCACAACATAGAAAAGGCCAGGAACTGACCCAGTAAGTAAGATTACATCCAGCTCTGGAAATTTAGGATTTTAAAACAAAACAGAGCAGCTTTATTGAGATATAATTCACATATCATAAATTTCACCCATTTAAAGTGTATAATCCAGTGGTTTTCAGTATGTTTACAGAGTTGTGTATCCATTACCACAATTTTAGAACATTTTTATCACCCAGAAAAGAAATTCCATAACCATTAGTAGTTGTTCCCCACTTCTCCCTCCGGCCTGATCCCACCTCCCCACCCCACTCCTGGCCCCATGGCCCCAGGCAATCACTTTTCTAGTTTCTGCCTCTACATGTTTGCCTATTTTGAACTTTTAAAAAAATACCTTCCATCTACCGTAATTGTATATCCTTTGACTTAGGACATTTGAACCCATTTCAGTATACAAGCCATAAAGAAGGCAATATATTCAGAAATATTGCCTAGAGGCAGTGACTTGTGGTGACTTTGTATATCAGAAAATTATACAAGGGCCTTAAAAGTAGAAGTTCTGGTGGTGTCTGAATCATTTGACAGAAGCAATAACGTCTTCTGCTGGTGGAGTGGGAAGTGGGGATCAGGGAAGGGGAGCAGAATTTGGTGACTTATCAAGGTCAAGGTAAATAAAAAAGCACCATCATTTAAAAAATTTTTTCTTAACTTCAACAGAGAAAGTTTAATATAAAGAATTATTAATGTTAATTGATCAAAATGGTGAGGGATTAGCTAATAAAATGAAAAGAGAATTTAAGAATACAGTAATAGCAGATATGAGGAGCTGAAAGACGACGCGGCTGTGGCTCAGAGGATGACAGAGGGGTTGCTGAGGTGCTGTGCCATACGAACGTGTTGGGAATCCATCCTTTGGAATGCAGGGCAAAGCCGCCACAGGCAGGTGCAGCACCCGAAACAAGCTGTGAAGCCACCTGAGGGGGCACTGGGGGACTCTGCAGGAGTCTAGCACTGAAGAAGCCATGGGTTCTGTTCTCATTTTACTTATACACCAAGAAAGTAGTACTCTAGGTGTGAGCTCAGTGGTTTGTAAGTCTCAGTTTCTCCTTGTTACATGATCAAGCAGCTCCTTTTTGCTAGGTAACTTTTGAGTCTGTGAAATGGCAAAAAAACATTGTCAACTATTTTCATATGTGTACATCTATAGGTGTCTTCCTTCGGCTGGAGGTTTTGTGCTCTGTTAAAATGCAAATACCCGGGCCGGCCCGTGGCTCACTCGGGAGAGTGCGGTGCTGATAACACCAAGGCCGTGGGTTCGGATCCTAAAAAAAAAAAAAAAAAAAAAAAATGCAAATACCCTTTAGAAGATATGGCATTTTAAAGCTGTCATCAATCATCTATGCCTTAGTGTATGTGAAACTACTGTCTCCTTTCCAGATAGCAGGAGTTGATATGATAGTTGGGGGTGGGAGGAAGATGGGAGGACCCTGGATGGTTGAGGACTTTGGAAAGGGGTGCTCCCAACTTGAACAGAGGGTGGAGAGCAGAAGCCTGGGGTACCAGCCCTGACCGAGCCTACTGCACTGTTTTAGGGAGCCCTGTCCTGACTGAGTTCTGTCAAAACATCAAATGTAAAATCCACTTTCTTTGTAGAACATTTCCCTTCTGTTTCTCCTCTTCTCTTCTTTGCTTTGGGGAGGTTTATGGTTTGAAAAATTAAAGTGTGGATCTATTTTCATTACCAAAGGATTTGCAAAACTGAGCTTGGCCTGTCTGAGCTCACATTTGCATTTGCCATCCCTTAAGCTGATTTTCAGTGCTGAGCAGCTATTTTAAATGTTTTCAAGAGCCTCCCTTTTAACTCTTTTCCTTACTTGTGTTATCTATTTCTGCAGTTAAAAAAAAAAAATTCCATTGCTGATTCTTGGTGGAAAATCCCAATACCAGGTGCTAACTGCAATCATGGGTAAGACTATTTGCTCAGGGAATGGTTGGGCAGCTAGAGCAAATATCCAAGGGGTGGCTTACCCTAAAAGGCTGGAGGGTAGGGGGTGGAGCAGATCTGTAGCCTCAGAAGATTTAGATGACTTCAAGGTTTCTTTATGGCTGGAGCAGTGATTAGTCCAGAGCTGGTATTCAAGAAATATTTGTTGAATACACAAATGGACTAAAGAAAAACAAGCAAGCAAGCAAACAAACAAACAAACGAAAACTGCTGGGGAAATGAGGAATCATCCATTCTTCATTAATGCTAGATGAATGGCTTATTGGCTACCCATTTCCTACAGGATAGACGTGAAGTGCTGTAGGTGGCCTGGCCCTCATCATCTGGTACTACTTGCTTGCCCGTCCGGCCAGACACCCGTGCCTACCACCCTTTACACTTTGCATTTTGACCTGGAATGCTGCCCAGGCTTCTTGTGAGAGGGTGTTTCTGACTCTTCTAGGGCATGGCACTTCTGGGCTCCCATTATACCTGTACCTACCCCATTAAATAATGGTCAGCCTTTTTTGCATACTGTAATTTAATTTTTTTGTCTGTCTCTCCACTAGATGAAAAATTTGTTTCCTCTGGTCATCATGTCTTTATGTTGGAGCCCTCCATTAAGTGTTTGTTGAATAAATATGTGAACTAGTGGCTATAAACTGTAAGCAGATTAACTGAGCTGTATCTAAGTAGCCAGAAGTGTTTATGGCTTTTGAGATGGCTTCTTGGGAAGTTAGTGATGAGCTCTGGTGTTTGGTGCTGAAGAGCCAGTCAGGGGGAATTATATACATGAAGACCAGCTGCATGCCAATTCCAGGACCAATTGTTAATTCTAGTCTGTGTGTTTGTGAGAAAATGATGATTAGGGTTGACTTCTTGTATTTTGTGTACATCTTATTTCTGTAAATTCATTTACTTTTCAAACATTTTTTTTTCCTTTTGGGTAGTAATAAGAAGCTTTATTTATATGAAATAGTATTTGAGAATCCAATCTATAAGACAGCAAAAAAATGAAGGGTCTCTGGTCAAAGCAGGGCACAGGGTATGGAGCATCGAAAACTGTTCCTTCTTCACTTTCTGTGGGTGGTTATCTGATTTGGATTAAGGAATAAAGTGCACATGGGAATAAATCTTTTCCCAACATATTAAGTAGAAACCCTTTGGCAACCAGGTTATATATTTACCAAGCCTTCATTACCACTCAAAACTCTGTACCTCCAAATCAGTTTTTACAGCTGAAAAATTGGTATTGAAACAGTTACTCAGGTTTAATTTTAGAAAACTCAGGTCAATCAATATGTATGACTTTTAAGTTTAATCCTTCCTTTGGGGATCACGGAAGCTCCTTCTGGCTCCAGCGCTCTTTGATTTTCTGATTGTGAAGGGCAAGGTGGGAAAGAAATAAACAAGGTGACTAGGTTTCAAGGGCTAGTTTCTTGGCATGAATGAGTAATTGGAAAGCCAGCATAATCAAAGTAATTTCATCCATCATGTACAGAACGGGAAATAGAATTCAGGTTATTAAGGTTGCATGAAACTGCTTTTTGAATGTATGTACATATTTCTTCCTAGGGGCTAGATAACATTTCCCATTTTTATTTCTAAAAGGAGTTATGGAAAAAGACAACTGAAAGTAAAACAGGAGCTATGGTCTCAGAGGAAAACTAGAATAATTCATTAAAGGAAAGAAAAGGGTTTTAGGTTTCTGTCTTAAAAGAATAAGCTCGCAAACTAGACACATAATTTCCTCCCTGAAGTGCACCCACACCCAGGCCACAAGTCAGCATTGTCCTCTGTGATTCCTGCCCAGGACAGGAGTCAAGCCTAGGAAGCAAATAAGAAGCTTTGTGCTTAACTCATCAGACTCTTGTCCTTGAGGAAGGAATCTCATAACTCATTTTGGGGTTTCACAACTCCCTAGCTGTGTGACCTTTTGGAGTTTGGGGAAAACAAACAAAATGGGGGAATAGAGAAAAAGAAACTTCTACTCCAGGTAAGGGAGATGGAGAAAGAGCCAAAGAAGGCCAGTTCTGTAAAGCAAAACAGAATTAGATCACCAACTGGAAAGACAAATAAGAGAGTTCCTGCAAGAGAAGCAGCAGGGAAAGGCTATGTTCCTAGACTCAGTCTTAGGTGAATTTTCCCTGTTGGATAGATTTAAAAAAAAAAAATCTAGGTTGACTTTCACTAACTCATGGGGAATTGAGCTAAGTTATATCCAAGCTTTGTTTGCCTCACTCTTTTAAAAAGTCCTAAGATGGAGAACTTTTTTTTTTGCATTGGAATAAAAGCTCCAAAATTGTAAGAACTTTTTTGTTCACAGCTGTGTCTCTAGCACCCAAAGCAGTATTAGGTGCTCAATAAAAAATTCTAGAATAAACAAATGAATAAATAAAATACTCTTTTTGGCTCTCTTTCCCCCTTTTTATTTTTCTTTATTAAAGATAGATAGATAGATAGATAGATAGATAGATAGATAGATAGATAGATAGATAGAGAGAGAGAGAGAGAGAGAGAGAGAGAGAGAGACTGGAATTAGTAGAGAAAGTACATTCCATGGAGCTATGATGCACTATGGGGCTGTTAGGGGTGGGTGGATGGGAAAAGTGTGGTTGTATTTTCCCAACATTAAATGGGCTCAGATTGCTGAGCCTTCATTGTTCTGTTTTATCCACTGTTATTAGTAGTCACTGCTCTTTTTTATCAGCCTGTTTAATTGCAGCAGCCTTCCCACTTTTCTCCTGTTTATTGTTTCTAATTTGCTGCTTTCTGAAACCTAGAAAGAAGAGAAGATTGTCTAGAGAATAAGAAAATTTGTTTAATCAGCAACCTTATTTCCTATATATTTCTAAGTCATGACCATAGGCAAGATGCACCTTTAAAAAATTATTAATAAAAAAAAATAATAAAATGAGGGGAAAAGAAAGCTGTAAATGTCACTTTACACACATGGAACTCCATGCACTGATGCCAATCCCTTTGCATATGCAGTCAGGACTAGTTCTGGTACCATCCTTCAGAACACAAGTGCATGAATTCCATGAAGTCTTTCCCAGTTATTCTCATTTTAATTTTCCTTCTCTGAACAACTATGCTATTAATATATTAATGTTGCTAAATATCCATCTCCCCCAGCTCCTAGCACTGTGCTGTGTGTACAGAGGATGCTTGTTGGCTCACTGGTTTTTTCCTCACATCAAATGCCCAGGCAGATCTTATGCAGAGTTTATGCCAGGCAGGAGAAGGACATACGAGATTCTCTGGCCTGCCAAAGGCTAGCACGTGCTATCTAGTCACCACAGTGTTCTATCTCCATAGGTTTTTCACTTTGTTTCTGATGAGAAAGGCAAGTAGGGAGGCAGAAAGCATGTGTGCAGTCATCTGACCCGCCAGCTTAAAACTTAACATTTGATCCTAGGTTGAGTAGCCTTTACTTACCTTCCTCTCAGAGTTTCCCAAGCAACAGCCGCTCAGCATAAACAAACAAACAAACAAACAAACAAACAAAACAAAGCTCTGGGATCAGAGAAGTTGGATTCTTGTTATTTACTATTGTTATTAATAGCTAGATATTTTGCATGTGTCCCCTGCGGGCTGAAACAAACACTAGACATCTTAATTACATATAATGTCACTCTCTCTAACCCATTACATTCCACAGGGTCCCTAAACCCTATTTAATGAGACTATTTCTGGCTTCTACATCTTCTTTCATCCTCACATCACATCTGGGTTTGCAAAAGCCGGAAACTTTAACATCACATAAATGAGAGAGAGAGAGAAGAGGGAGAGGCTTGACACTATTTCTAAAGTCTGACAGGCTTTATTTGATATTTTATTTTTACAGCAAAAGTTTCAGGTTCCCTGTGACTTTAATACTTTGAGGGTTCATTCATGATGACATAAAGATGATGTAGCCAAAATATAATTGTGTTTGAAATATTTTTAGCTTAGTCCTTCACTTTTCTAATCTGTAGACCTCAAAGTTATGGAAAAATGCCATGAATTTAGTTTCTCTTGTTAGTATTAGTTTTTCCTCTTCAGTTACAAAATTAAATTTTAATATGGAAAATTTGTGGGTTTTTTCATTGAATTTGTGATATAGTATTTATGGGGAAATTGTCTTTTACTTATTTGGCATTAGATTCACTGAAAACAATTGAAGTTTAGAGATTTAAGGGACTCTAGTTCATGTCAGCATCACTTGGAGAGGTTTTGAAAAATATGGATACAAGGGACCGATTCCCAGAAATTCTATACCAGTAGGTGAGTGACAGGGCCCAGGACTCTGGGATTCTGATACACTGGTCTATCTGCAGTTTGGAACCACTGGTTTAGAATTTATTTTGTGGGATTTCAAAATGATGGTATAAAATATTAGTCAGAAAGAGGCAGGTTTTTGGATATTACATGATAATATGAAATTATTGTTAATAGTTATAATGGTATTATGGGTATTAGATTATTTTTATTACTGGAATGTGCTGAAATAGGATGTTCACAATTTACCTTTAAATATTACAAGAACAAATATATGCATGCATATAGAGATAAAGCAAATTTTGCAAAATATTAATAAATACTGAATCTAGTGGAGGGTATATATTTTTGTTGGGCTACTCTTCCCACTTTTCTGTATATTTAACATTTTTCATAATAAACAGTAGGAAAGTGAAAGAAATATGTCAACCAAATGCAATTTGTGGATCTTGTCCTAATTCACCTGTAAAAAGACATTTATGAGACAGTTGTAAAAATTTGAATGCTAATGATGTCAGATAATACTGAGAAATTATTATCAATATCTAGGAGTGATAATGGTATTGTTACGTTTTCAGAAGGAGAACTTATCTGTTAGAGATACTAGAATGCTTGTGGGTGAAATGATAAAATGTTTGGAGTTTGCTTTGAAAAATGTAGAGAGGTTTGGGGCGAAAAATAAAACAAGAGTGCCATTGAGTTGATTGTTGTTGAAGATGGCTGATGAGTTAAAAAAAAATGAGGCAAGTTTTTTCCCTAAATCTAAGCTACCTCTTGGTTTTTTTTTTTTTTAAAAGATGACCGGTAAGGGGATCTTAACCCTTGACTTGGTGTTGTCAGCACCACGCTCACCCAGTGAGCGAACTGGCCATCCCTATATGGGATCCGAACCCGTGGCCTTGGTGTTATCAGCACCACACTCTCCCGAGTGAGCCACGGGCCGGCCCCCTCTTGGTTTTTAACTTTAATACTTTTGGGGTGTACATTCATGACTTGAGACACATTCATGACTCTAAGTAAACAAAAGCACTCTTATCTGGCTATTGCTAAAAATTATTGCAGCTTCTGAAGGTGTTTTGTTTTTTTTTTTTTGTATACAACCAAACATCAGGTAGCCATTATACTAGGAGAATCATATTCAAATTTTCTTCTTGCTGTTTTCCAACAAAAGTAGTCAATCCACTGTAGATAAAATCCACTCTGATTTTGCCAATGATGAAAGTATGAATAATTTAGGTTTTCCAAGAACCTTGATATTTTAATAAATGTCCTCTCTGAAAGCTCTCCAAAGGACACCTTGCAGGGAATCAGTCTGTGAATAGCTGGGCTTCCCAGACAGCAGAGGGTTACTCCAGACATTTGCCATCTTGTTCTTGCTTCTTTATGTCTTTTAGTCTAGCACATTGCTTGGCACATAGCTGCTCCTTAAGAAATGCTTTTTAAAGAATAAATAGCTCAAGACATAAGTCTCCTGTCATTGTTATTGTATATTATGACTGTCTCTGCCTTTTTAGACCATACCAAGCGTAATTTAACTTTTTTTTAATGATGGCTTAGGCCATCATGCTGAGCTCTAGTGCCCTCAGGGGTCTGTTGTAGTGTGTAGAATGTTTTCATTCTGCATTAAATGATCCTAGGCTGCTGTGATTTTTACTTCTTTTGTTTGCCTCCTGAAGTTATTTTCCCCGTTTCCACCCTTGCTGTTAAGCCATCAGCTGTCACTCGTTACTGTTATTGATGTGTCTCTTCTAGTCCTCTTCTTTTAATTTGCTGCTCTTATTGGGCTGTTCATTTGGAAACCACATCACCAAGCCTCTTAGAATTTCCGAAAAGGAAAACTAGGCTCTGAGCAAGGACCCCAGGAAATCCTTTTCGGTGAAGTTCATTAATGAGGGCAGACTCTGTGGTGTAGATGTTGGCTGCTCAGAGGTCTCTTTTGTTTGCTTCTTGGTTCTCAGCTGTTTTCCAATAAAGCGAGTGCCAAATAAACAAAATGCCAATGTGCCTTTAAAGAGAAGCAAAGCTCCCTTCTTCTTCATTCCAATTTCTCGTACTTTTTGGCCATGAAGAAATGGTTGGCAAGCATTTTTGTCTCCACGATTCTCTTCTCAGAAAGGGATTAGCTTGAAGTAACTGGGAACGTGATAAAGCAGCTCAGGGTAAGTTTGGGGTCCTAGCTGAGGTCAAGAGCCAGTCTCCCTACACCCGTGAAGGTAAGAAGAGTTGTCCCCTATACACTTGAGCTTTTTAGAAAGCAGAGTAAAAGGAAGGGGAACTTTTCTAACCCTGTGAGGAAGGTAAGGTAGGTATTTTACCCTCATTTATTCCTCGTTTTGCAGGGGAGGGAAGTAAAGCACTTGCTCTAATGCAGCCACCAGCACTCAGCTTTCAACTTCTGCTAACATTAGATTCCACTCGCCTTCTAACCTCAGGGCGTTCTCTGCCCCTCTCATACAGTGGCATTCAGGACCGGTGAGCCTGCCCCAGAAACTCCCCTGTTCCCAGGTTTACAGGGACACTTGCTTCTCCTCTTTCTTCTCCTACTTCTTGGGCCTCTCCTCGGTCTCAAGGCAAATTTCTCTCCCCCTTCCTGCCAGCTAAACATGGACGTGCCCATGAACTTCACCCTTGGCCTTCTTGTTTCCTTTCTGCCTGTATTTTCTCTGGTGATCACGTCCTAACCATGCACCTACCTGATTTGACTTGCTTGTCATCAACAACAGCACCAGCTACACGGCGAACAAACCCTCTGGAGCAGCCGCACAAACACTGGGAGTCCCTGTGAGACCTGCAGGCGACTTCCTCAGTCCCCTCTCCCACTTGCCTGCTTCCATCCTTCATGCTCACTGGCTGCCCTGGTCCCAGTCCCTCTGTGTGCTTTGGCTCAGACCTGTATTTTCCTGAACACACAGTACTTTTTCTGTTCTTCCAAGCCTTTGAACTGACTGTCATCCTCCTGCTTTCTGTTTGGCCCCTCAGATTTGGACACTGGAGTTTGGCCTGTTTACCCTGGCTTGAACCTTAGCTTCCCTTTGGCATTAGCCCCTTACATCCAACTGCATTCTCGCCATGACCACCTGAATGCCCTACAGATACAGCAAGCTCAACATGTTCAAAATAAAACTGTTTCTCTATCGTAAACAGTTACCCAAGCCAGTAGGCTCAGAGTCATCCTTTCCCCCATATCAACTCAAACTCCAGTTCTTGTCAGTTTTCTCTCCTGAATGTACACTTATTTGTCTCCTACTATCTGTAGCTGTATTTCTTTTCTATTGTTGCATAACAAATTGCCACAGGTTTAGAGGCTTAAGACAACACATATTTATCTCACAGTTTACGTGGGTCACGAGTCCAGGCATGGCTTGCTGGCTCCTTGCTCCTAGATGCCCCCAAAGGTCCTCACCACATGGCCCCCTCGTGGGTCCTGTCATAACATAGTAGCTTGTTTTCTCAAGGCTAGCAGGAGGACCTCCCTGATGCTTCTAGTCTCTGACCTCTGGATGCTCTTTTAAGGGATTACCCAATTTGGTTGGGCTCATCCAGGATAATTTCCCTTTTGATTGAGTCAAAATCAACTGATGAGGAACTTCAATTACATCTGCAAAATTTCTTCTCTTTTGCCACGTTGCAGAAGTGAAACCCATCATATTCACAGGTCCCACCCACACTTGACGGGGGAGGATTATACAGGACGTGGGCTCCAGGGGGCAGAAATCTTGGGGCCATTTCAGAACTCTGCCTGCCACAATATCTCCTTATCTCCTGCCTGAATACTGTAGCCCCTTTCATACAGATCTTCCTGCCTCTTCCTGTCCTTGATTTAGCCTCAAGTCCATCCTCTATACTATTGGCAAAGTGATCTCTCCGATGGATAAATGTGATCAGGCAATTACCCAGCTCAATTCCTCAAGGTTTGCCATATAAAAAAATTATAAAACAAATTCCTTTATGTGCCATAAAGACTCCTTGTGACTAAACCCTTACTACTTTCTGGTGTCATCTCTTGCTTCTCCCCTCCCAACACTAAATACTGTGCTTCAGCAAGTGGACATGTATTTCCCTGAACACAGTGTACCTTTTCTATTCTTCCAAGCCTTTGAACTGACTGTTTTTCTATTTTTGTGCAATCTCACCTTCCACCATGCATACTGATTGTCTGACTTATAAAGTGCAACTCATCCTCCAAATCCTGTCTCCTTGGTGGTGTTTTACAGACTTGGCTGCCTTTTCTGGGCTCCAGTTTTACTGCCTACACATCTCCACTGATGCTGCCCTCCAGGGCCAAAGAGGAAGTCACACACATCAAGGTGTGCTTGTGATCTGGGGGTGAGAGACTTTGCAGACCTGTGTTGGTACGGAGGCTACGAAGCCTCCTGGGAGAGGAGTCGGAGTCAATCTCTGTCCTCTCCCAAGATTCAGGCAGACGAGGTGATGTCTGCATAGCTGGCAGAGTAGCCTGGCTCAAGGACTTTCGAAGGAGGTCAATGAGCCTCTTGGGAGGCTCGGATTTATCTTCTGGCCAAACTCACTCTGACCTCATTCCTACAGGTCTGAAAGACTACAAGTGCTACTTCAACAGATTCTGTAAAATTTCTTTATGTTCTGAAACATAGTGAAACAAAAGGGGACAAGGTCGTATCTTCCTACCCTGCTGCAGGAGCAGTGTCACCTACCATGGCTGTGGAAGCAGCTCTGACAGAGCCACGGGACAGACTCTGGACCCCAGAAGAGCAGTGGTGGTAGCAGTTGTGCCTGACCAGAGAGGAGTTGCCTGGGGCCTCCATTAAATAACGGAGGAGGCCTTGGCATGGGAGCCTCTGTGATGAAGTGCACAGACTGGTCAACATGGGCAAATTTTGTTACATACCAGTTCTCGTTTTGAACTATAATTGTTATCATACTTATTTCCTCACTAGACAGTACACTTTTAAAAAAAAAAAGATGACTGGTAAGGGGATCTTAACTCTTGACTTGGTGTTGTCAGCACCAAGCTAACCCAGTGAGCTAACCGGCCATCCCTATATGGGATCCGAACCCGTGGCCTTGGTGTTATCAGAGCTAACCCAGTGAGCTAACCGGCCATCCCTATATGGGATCCGAACCCGGGGCCTTGGTGTTATCAGCACCACACTCTCCCGAGTGAGCCACTTTCTTTTCTTTTTCTTTTTTGTCAGTCAGGCTATCAGAGCTCTCTGTGCTTAAGAGAGGTTAATTTAATTTAATTTAATTAATTTATTTGTTTACCGTATTTCTTTGTCAGAAAAAATGAGTTTAAGTACAGTTGGTTGTGGGTGCTCAGTAGGGGATTAGATACTCATTGGGTTCATTCCAGGGGTAGGCACTGATAGTACCTTCCACCTGGAATTGATCCATGTGCACTTGTGTTGGCTGAACCCTTTTGGCCCAGCCAGGGAGACTTTCCAGCACTTAGGTCCAGTCAGGGTAAACATCATGTAAAATGATCGAGAGGAAGTAGCAGGTAAAGCTTACATGATTAAGATTAACAATTACTTATCAATTCTATACATATAAAGGAATACTCCAGCTAATAAGTATTTGTTGAGAATTTACCACGTCAGGCACTGAAAATATACATAGTTTTCTCCCTAAAGAATCCGTAATGTGCTGAAATTTGCATTCACTTTCATAATGCTATATGCCATATGTGAATATACTCTCCCTGTCCCCTGCCCTCAGCCCCATACATACATTAATGAAAAGAAGATGGCCCTTGGAATTAAACAAATATGGGTTGAAGTCCTGATTGAGCTACTTATTGTGTGTGACCTTTGTTAATTCATTTAATCAACACGAGACTCTTTTTTCCTCATTTGAATTATATAATGAGGACAATAAATACCTTCTTTGTTGTTGTAAAGGACAGAGATAATGTATATAAAGTGCCTTGTACAAGGCCTGACCTTTATGGGAACTTAATAACCTATGTAGGAACCTGATTATAGTATATAAATACATTTAAATTGTGGTCTTACTATTTCAGATAAATTGAGAACACGGTTCTCCATCGTTTATGATAGCTGATGTAGTCAGAGCTGTTATTTCGATCATACGCTTTAATGAAAATTTTCAGCAACAGTATTTTTATAAAACCACTACCCCCCAGCAGGCTGGGCAAGTCCTCCTTAGGTGCGTTCTCCACGCCTTGAAAGATAAGTAGTTGTGGCTCCTTGAGGCACTAAACATTAATTTATATGTTTTCTCTGAGAATTTGTGCCCTCTATAACCAGAAATCTCTGCACACCAACCCTTGCTGGGAGGAAGCAGTATGGCTATTTTCTGGGAGGACACGCTGGCTGGATCTCACCAAAGGCACGTCTTCCTTGGGAAGGAGCCGAGGACGTTTCCCCAATCCTTTTTGTCAACACAGTGGGAGTTATCTGAATTTCATTTGGGTATTAACTGCTGTGTGAGTTGGGTTTCTCTCTGTTAGAGAAGCTGCTGTTATTGGATTAAAACCACAGTTGTTGGGAAGCACTTAAGACTCCATAGGGGATTTCTCTATCAAATAACAGGGTCAGAGTTTTGTTTTTTCTCTTTTCTAGTAAACCCACTCACCAGAGTCCTGTTTTACAGGTAACTATAGCACTTAGCTGGAGACCAAAGAGAAGCAGAATTTCTTTCTTATTATTAAGGTGCTGAACCAGTCAGCTTGGAAATTGTCCAAAGCTTCATTTGACTTGCAGCTGTAGGACTGGAACCACACGCCTATTTGGAGACACAGAATTCAGCTGTAGGGGAGAATTCCATGAGCTGCAAACTCCAGGTAAAGCTACACATTTTTTTTTTTTAAAAAGATGACGGTAAGGGGATCTTAACCCTTAACTTGGTGTTGTCAGCACCACGCTCACCCAGTGAGCGAACCGGCCATCCCTATATGGGATCCGAACCCATGGCCTTGGTGTTATCAGCACCGCACTCTACCGAGTGAGCCACGGGCCGGCCCCAAAGCTACACATTCTTATGTTTGGTAAAATGGCCATCTTATGAATATTAACTCACTCCTAGATTCTCCTGTGATTTAGTTTCACTGTAGAATTTGTATTTTTATGTAGACCCTGGTGACCTTGGAATTTACCAGGGTGGTGTTCTCTGTTAGTTGGCAGGTGAAGGCTGCTGCAGGCCTCCAGAGACTGGTTGGGTCGGGAGCCACGGGGATTTGCAGGTTGGCATTCGTTGGCTCACTGGGCCAAGAAAGAAAAAGCCCAGCTTCTGACCCCAAACCTCTTCTGCCTGTGCTCAGCCGACAAATCTATCTGGCGTTAGTTGGCAGGTGAAGGCTGCTGCAGGCCTCCAGAGACTAGTTGGGTCGGGAGCCACTGGGATTTGCAGGTTGGCATTCGTTGGCTCACTGGGCCAAGAAACAAAAAGCCCAGCTTCTGACCCCAAACCTCTTCTGCCTGTGCTCAGCCGACAAATCTATCTGGTAAAGAGAAATGTATTTGCTGCCTTGAAAGTTTAGCATCTGCTTCTCGTTGGCTCCTGCTGCTTTAGAAAGCATTCGGAAGTTTCTATTGGATTTGGATGAGACAGGGATGGCATATTTTCCACGTCTCTCCAGAAGCCTACACCCCACTTTGGGAGCTTCATTTACATGCACATCGAATGCTGTCTGACTGCCTCGGACTGTACCTTTGAGCAGATCCAATGGGATCCCCACATGCATGTAAATTAAGCTCCCTTAGCCAGAGCCTCGCTCCAAAGAGGCAAAGAGCAGGCTTTTCTTGAAACTTGTTACTGCGACGATCTCAAACCAGACACCACAATAGGAATTTTTTTTCCTTGCTAGCATGCAGGCCAGGAGGATGCCACATAACTTGGTTTTCCAGGCCGAGGTAATTTATTTAAACATGGATTATTTGAAAAATGGGAAGGGACACAGGGCTTGATTTTAATCCCTGCTAACATAGAGAAAAGAATGCTCGTGTCACAACTCAGTGAGTGTAAAAATTAAAAAAGGCTGAGACTATTGTCTGAAAACAGGCAAAATAATTAAAATTATTATGGAATAATCACATATCACACAACAACCTCCCACTCCTACGAGCAACAATCCAAAACAGCTCCTCCAAAGCGGGCCCAAGGGCAGAGGTTCGGTATATCATTCAAAGACCATCTGTCATGCAATTCCTGTTGCGCCTTTGCACTGTTCCGAGGGCAGGCTGAAATTTAGTCCTGGCAGTTCTCTTTCCATTTGCTAACAAACAGCAGTGATGGCAGATAAATATGGCAAACAATAGGTGTTTGTAATGAACTGGAAAGGGATGGGGAGTTTTGGAACCAGCACCAAAATAAGAAGTTTTGGGTCCTGTGCTGGGCTCCTGAGACCCTCAGGGCCAGTTCCTGCCATGTGGCAGCTCAGACAGACATCTGCAGGCCAGGCGAGGCTTCCGTGAGCTTGGCCAACCTGCTAAGGGCCTGATTTAAATAAAGTCCTTTTTTTTTCCTTAAAAAAATTAATAATCACAAAGAGTCAAAGCTAGGCTTTTCTTGTTCCAGGAAACTCATACATTGCAAATAGTTCTGAAAGCTTACTTTTTAGTTTGCAATCTTTCCTTTTATTTGGAGGCAGTGTCTTCTTTCTCAAAATTCCCTTCAGTCATGTATTCTTATATACTGCCTCAGTTCATTTCATGGATCCTGTTAGAGCATACTCTTGATAATTATGCTTGATATGGTGCTTATTTTCACTATTTTAGAAGTATAAATATGAGATTTGATTATTTGATGTTGAATTAGGGAGACCAAAATATTATTACATCGACCTTCAATAATTATAGTTTTAATTCACAAATTATCAATACCTGAGGAATTCTAGATTAAAGCTGTTGTTTTGAATGTTCGAAACAATCTAAAATTCTGACCCAGACCCTTTTAAAATTATTTGTTTGTCACTTTTCAGTGGACTATATCTATATACATATGGGCACAGGCTCACATAGCCATCTCTCCATACCCCATCTGTACCCTGCCCCCCAATTTCTCACTCTCTCTCTCTAACACACACACGCACACACAATTCATTAGTTAAGAAGTAGTCTCTGGAAGACTTCACAGCTGATTCAAGAATGCATCACACAATGAACCAAGAACAGTATTATTTGCAATAGGCCCAAAACTGAATCTTTAAGAATTTTAATTTCTAGTTGGATTAAGAAAAGATTGGTTACAGCTCATCTTGTAAAAGTAGCACTTCACGCTAAAGACAACACTGGTCTGCACTGTTAAGGAGCCCTGGAGACCTTAAGTAGCAAGACCCTCTTGGACTTGTTTTGTGGACTCTGGGGAGGGGTGGCATTTTTATATACTACTGTTCAGACCATTGACAGGACCTGCGGTGGGGCGGGCGTGGAGAAGTTCAGGAGCACATGTCAGTCCTCCAGTACTGAAGTTATTAACAGACAAGGAGCTGACATGTGGTGCTGCTTCTGCTCCGCATCCTCCACCCCCACCTCACTTTGGTTCTCACTGACGATTCTGCATGACTGGTGTGCTCAGCTCCAATGTGAAAGCCTTAATGGCAGAGTGTTGTAATTCAAGCAGGTTTTTATTTCCACCAGCACCTTGGAGGGAGCATAGTTTTAAACTCAAAACAACTGAAATGATTTAAAAAAATTCCACTTAGATGCTTAGCATTTTAGAGCTAGAAGGGAATTTTGGGGGTTACATACTTCATATATAAGGCAAAGTGAAATCTAGGGAAGATACACGATTTTCCCAAAGTCATCTAGTAAAGGAACCAGGACTATATTTTGGGCTTTCTAATCCTAGGCCAGGGTCAGGGCTCTTTTTGTCACAGTGCACTGTCCTTTCAGATCTTGATAAGATTATTCACAGATCATATTGTGCTTGGTAATTTAAAGTGCTATATATGTTGTAAAATCATGGAATCAGAAGTCTGAAACTCCTACCTTTATACCAAACCATGCCAATATGACTGCAGATAACTGAGACTTCTCTTTAGTCTTTGTGGAATAACTGAGCCTTATTTACATCTCTAGTTACTCTGAGTTGGTATCAGTTTAGTTGGTTCTGCACGTTACTGGTCTATTTACCTATCTGATTGTTGGCAAATGACTATAATTCATGTTACCTGACTTCTAGAGCAGAACCTGCTAGATAGTTATTTTTTTCCCCATCACTCCAACTTTTTTTTTTTCCCTACAGTGTGGGGAAAATCCTGTCAGTTCATATGGGATAATTTTGTCACATGTG
Organism: Galeopterus variegatus; assembly: GCF_000696425.1. Classification (NCBI taxonomy): domain Eukaryota; kingdom Metazoa; phylum Chordata; class Mammalia; order Dermoptera; family Cynocephalidae; genus Galeopterus; species Galeopterus variegatus. The sequence continues at coordinate 168,009 of NW_007727168.1, read as the reverse complement.
ATTTCTTCCCTATACAGTTGGGCTGGTGACAGCCTGTAGCAGCTCATGAGAGCCTATTTTTGTCAGGAATATTGCAAGTCAGTTGTTAAATTGTTGGCAGCTTTAAAACGACCATGTTGGAGTATTTACACCACAGAAATTGACAAACATGACAAATCAGGATACCTCCTCCTCAGAGAGCTCGTTGTGCAACATTTCACAGATACCGCGGCTCCCATCCTTATTTTCCTGTCTTTCCTAAGACCAATAGGCGGGTTAAAAGAAAGGTTAGGGTTCAAAACTTCTACTCCTGGAGAATGCCCAGCGAGAAAAGGTAAACAGCTCTATAGCAAATCTATACGAACCAAACAATAGTCTGATAGCATTATAGTTTTCATTACTCTTACTGGTAGTGGTTACTAAATTGGAGCTGTGTAGAAATACATACTTATTTCTTAGATATTTCTAGAACTGTCTCACTACTAATATAGACAATATTTTATAATATCTGAAACACATCTATGTATGCTACCAGGAAGGAATTCATTCAGAATACTAAATAAATTCACCACGTCTTCATAAAATATCTGGGCTCTTACTGTTTCCTTCTTTCAGATGAGAAAATGAAGCCCTGGGTTATGTTAGCTCTTATGAAAAGTAATACCTAAACTGAATATGTCATTATAATTTATCCAATTCAAAACACATTTATCAAGGACCTAATATGTAAAAGGCACTGGACTATAATAGCCAAATTGTTTTAAACTCACAATACTGGGAATAGTCCCACGTCTTCTAATATTTTCCAAATTCAGAACAAATTCGCATGCATTTGTTTCTTCCACAATGAAGGCTGAGCATGTTGGCTACTCATTCACAAGCTCTCAGTTCTGAAGAGGACTTCAGAATCCTTGCAACAAACTGTAGAGGGAAGATTCTATGCGTTCAGGCCAGAATAGAGAGGATTAAACAGCAGTGGGTGGCAGCTGGTCAGTTTACCAGACAGTTCTAATGTGGAGATGTTCCTAAAAAGAGTGGAGATTTTCCATTCTATCCTGGGAGCTGGCCCATGCTTCCAGGGCAAATGCAGGCGCAGTCTCTGCCAGGCAGAAGTAAAACTGGAATGCACACTGAAAGCAGATGCTGTTAGAAATCAAACAGGAAACCATGCTACTCCAGAACCTGCTGGATAGTGAAGTCAAGACACTGAAGAGAGAGCTTTAAAATCAATGCCAGGTCAACTACTAAGTCACCAAACCTGAGTAGTAAAGTTGCCATTCCTTGAAAACCTACGTGTGCATCTCTGGATCGTATTTTATCTCATGATGTCTCCTCTTCTGTCCTCCTGTTTCTGTGGAAAATCAATGCCAGGTCAACTACTAAGTCACCAAACCTGAGTAGTAAAGTTGCCATTCCTTGAAAACCTACATGTGCATCTCTGGATCGTATTTTATCTCATGATGTCTCCTCTTCTGTCCTCCTGTTTCTGTGGAAGTGACTAGAGTGAGTTATCTGAGAACAACTTTTCCTTAAAGATATCAAGTGTGAGATCTCTTTCTCTGTCAAAAATAGTGAAAATCCTTTTTCCCAGACAGGAAGTCTCTGTTTTAACTACTGGCAGTGTTTTGCTCTGGAAAACATCCAGATAGAATAGAGGAGCACTGAATTTTAGTTCTAGTTCTATTATTAATGAACCAGTTCATGATACTGGGCAAACAAATTAATCATTAGAGCCTCAGTTAACTCACCTCTATACCAGATTAAAATTAGATGAGCTGTATATATGACAGCCTGGAGATTCTTTAATACAACCATTTGGTGTCCCCTCTTTTCTCACCACCCACATTTTCTTCATATAACAACTTTATTTTTACTTCTCCCCCAAATTTTTGACATTCTAAATGAGGCTCTCTCTCTTTACAGCCATGATGCTTAGAGTGGTCCCCAGAACAGCAACTTCAGCATCACTTAGGACCTTGTTAGAAGTGCAATTCTCAGGCCTGACCCTGGATGTACTGAATCAGAAACTCCTTAGGTAGGGTCCACCAATCTGTGTTTTGACAAGTCTTCCAGGCAATTCTGAGGCTCTGTTTTAGAGAGTCAGATTGAGGGGTGAATATGAGAGGAAGAATATTAGGTCACATGGGGAGTAGCTGTCTCAAAATCCCTTGGGGTGTCAAGGACAAAGTTCTTTCTAAACCCAAGCACCTTCAGCCTATAGGCCCATTTGCAAAAAGTGTATCAGGCCCCAGTTTGCAAAAGTGAAGAGTCATTATTGTTAGCAGTAAAGGCAATAATAACATGTATGTAGTACTTTTTCCATTTAAGTATTTCGACCTCATTTTCTTATTTGAGGCTTGGAGGTGGCAGTGAGAATAGAGCTGATGAGAGGCTGTGACACTCTGAGTTGTGGTTTAGCAACTTAACAGCCCGATTTCCATTTGAGGAGAAATGTGGTCTGTGCTTCATGGCCACATTTCTTGGAGGGTGGTGATGGGTAAAATCCTCCCAGTGCCACATACAGATTGTGCTGCTCTCTCAGATTTGGATCAATGATCTTTTCTGGGGAGTTGTGGATCCAGCAGACCAATAATCACATATCTCAACCAATGACAGATATCACAAGGGAAATAATTTTCACATTGAAGGTCCCCACTCCATGGCCAAACAAGTTACCAGTGTAGATCGAAAAAGCCATTGTTTCTGTAGCTCATGGGTAAGAGAAGCCTGCCGACTGGGAATTACTTACACCGAAAGTCAGAAGGGGCTGCAGAATAGTGTGACATATGGCTTTCGGGCCTCTCACTCCTGTGATTGGCAGGTCACACTCGCTGGTTTTTTGACTAAGGCCTGTCACAGTTGAAAAGACAGCTAGTGAAATGGTTTTCACTTCACTGAGGGCTATGCCACAGGTCACCCAATGCTGCCATCCTAACAGTGAAATGCTGCAGTGTGTCTTGGTTAAGGACAATGCTTGGAGTAGTTTTGCTTGACTGTGTGTCGCTGCTGGATGAAATGGTTGCCAAATGGACTAATGGAAAGAAAAGGAAATATTGTATCTACAGATATTTGCTAAAGCTGACAAAGCGATGTATTATTTATTGACATGCTCATATGAAAGTTGGAATCACAACTTAGTAAATATAAGTAATGTATGTCCAAAATAGCTTGTTTCGGACAATTAAGAAACAAACAAGAAAAATACCTCATAACATCCTGATTAAGTAGGAAATTTATATTTATAAGGAAGATCTAGAAAAATCAGGAGTGACTTTCAAGGGGTAGATTTGATCTGATTTGATAGAATCAAATAATTTGGCTACAAACTTCTGCAGAGTTTGTCTGGCTTGTGCATATCACACAACAACATATTTTCCTTAATGCATATATATATATATATATATATATATAATTGTCCTTAAAATTAGATTATATAGCATTTAGAAATGAATAAATGTGTAGTCTTTGGGATTGTTCATGGTAATATCTCTCAACTGGGTTTTTTTTGTGTGTGTTTGTGTATGTGAGAGAGAGAGAGCTTATTCTCATCAGTGATGGTCTTTAATGATTCAGGAAAAGGGTGTGGATTATACTGGCAGATATTTCAATGTTGCTACTTGATAGAAGTTGGAATAGTGGAATGGCGAGAAGCCTGGTTTCTGCATGCGTTTTTCTTAAGTAACGCTTCCTTTCCCTCTTTCTGTTTTTTTCTTTTCTTTCTTTATTTTTAAAAACATTTAATCTTGAATTAGTACACAAATTCATATGGGATGTGATTAGAAAAACAGAAAATAACATCAAATCTGATAACACTGGCAAAACATTCCTTTAAAGGGATTAAAAAAAATCTAAAACCACATAAATGTAAGTATCTAGCTTTAAAATCTTCATTTCATCCTATTTCAGAGGACGCATTGATTTTTGAGTGTCATCCTTGATGCATCTGTCAAGATCGGGAGATACAGTGGAGTGTGCTCATCACAGGAAGGGAGGTTCATGGGATGGTTAAAGAGCAAATAGCACTAGAAAAGTGTACATTCTGTCAAAGGAAAATAATTCTATGGAAATAGTGATCTCTCCCTTTGTCTCGCCTTGTCTGTCTGGTTCCTTTTTTTTTTTTAATTTCAAGTCTTTCTTTTATTTTTCTTTCTCACAATTACTGACAGAAAAAGGTTAAGCTTTGACATCGATATTTTTAACTTTCTGGGTAAGTTGATTGCAAACGTCATAATTAAAGACCAAACACTGACTAATGTTCACCTGGTAAAAAACGATTGGCAAATTAATTAAACAGAGTGCTTTTTATTCTATATAATCAAAGCTAGTTAGTTATTTCTGATTTTATTACATCAGTGAGAATAATAATTCAAATTTTCACAAATAGGTTTAAATTTAATACCTATTGCAGTTCACAATAGGAACCCAGGCTTAATCAGTTTTTTCTTATGGTGAGACTTTTTTCTTAATTTAAAATAATAAATGATCCTTTTTTATATTTAAAAAGTTTAAACAACATCCACAGCTTGTGAATGGTTGTTTTCTTACATGGTGTTATTTATTATCTAGTGGTTTTACATATACATGTTTGTCTGAGTCTATCTGTTCAGATATAGAGTTCATCACCATCTGAAGTCCACTCCCCCACAACCCCTCAGTCAGTTGGGTGGCCTTTGTTCACAATAACCTCTGCTTGCCATCTGCCCACCTGGTCTATTAGTGGTTGTTTTCCCTGGTGTTCATTCTAAGCTATACTTTCTCAGGCATTTTGCTCTTGGCTGTGTACATGTGGAGTCAAATGGCAAAAAGGTTAAAAATCCTGCTATCATGTAAACAAATGCCCCAACTAGCTTACTAAGTAAATTTGCTTTCTTTAAAAAGCTGAATTCTATCAAAGTCGCTGTGTGAAAGGATACAGCCTGATGGTAGGACATCAGAGAAATGATGTGTCTGAACTCCAAAAGATACACCTCATCTTGATATTGAATTCAGTGATCATCCAGGTGTGACTTGCTTTTCCCTTTCTCCATGAAGCCATCTGTTTTCCAAAAGTGGACAGACTGGGGTATGTAGAGAATTCTACCATCTGCCCCTCTGGTTTTCGTTAAATTAGCAATAAGGCTTCGTATGCCCATTTTTACTGTAGAGTTCACAGGGAAGATTAGATATTCACTTTGGAGGGTCTTAATGAGTTGTGTACATGACACTAGTTTTTTCACACTCCTGAGACATCTTTAGTTCTGAATTTCTAAGCAAATCGGGATAAGTTGAACAGCTTTTCCTAGTGGGTAGTGTTAAATGAAAATTATTAGCGGATCCTGGCTTGTATTGATTTCAAATATTAAAAACTTCAAAAGCCTTTACTTCCTGCTTATATTTAACCCCTCTGTATTTTTGGGTGATAGTGTGCTAGTCTTCCAAATTCTGGCCTGGTTTCTGAGACAGCTGATGACATTTTTTTTTTTTTTTTTTTTTGAAAGTTCTTTCTGAACAATAGTTTATGACTATGCATCTTAAAATATTTTCTTACTACAGAATTAAAGGTCATTGTAGAAAATATGAATTAGCAAAGAGAAAAAACTAAAAATCACCTTTAATTTTCACCTTCTACAGATAAGCACTCTCAACATTTTGAGGGATTTACTTCCAGACATATTACCCATGCATATAGAAAGCTAACGTTATTTCCTTACAGGGGCTTAAAGGGTTAAAAGGGAAAGAGAGGATTATTTCACTTCTTGCTTACATTTTCATAGTTTATGACTATGCATCTTAAAATATTTTCTTACTACAGAATTAAAGGTCATTGTAGAAAATATGAATTAGCAAAGAGAAAAAACTAAAAATCACCTTTAATTTTCACCTTCTACAGATAAGCACTCTCAACATTTTGAGGGATTTACTTCCAGACATATTACCCATGCATATAGAAAGCTAACGTTATTTCCTTACAGGGGCTTAAAGGGTTAAAAGGGAAAGAGAGGATTATTTCACTTCTTGCTTACATTTTCAGTTCCCTCAAGGTCCCCTCCTTAACAGACTGTCTCTGGAGTGATTCAGGATGCTGAAGCAGTTGATCACTGAATAAATCTTCCCTGACTCTGAAAATGTTACAGTATTATGCAGTGCACACAGCCTGGGTTGCAGCTGAGCTGCTCTGTGGCCAGAGATGATCTCTGGGTAAAGAAATTGCCTGGAATTACCCAGGGGAGTTTGCATTTCAGTAGCAAAATTGTGAGTGCAGGAATGGAACTGAGTTGACTTGCTCAAGATTTTGGCCATATAAACACTAAGCGAGGGCTGGAGGAGTGTAAGGTAAAAGAAATCTCAGTGTCTTTTGATTAAAGAAAGAGAACGACACCTTATAAATGTCACTCATTAGAGAGCCCCAGAAATGGGCCATTTCAAATGCATCGCTGCACTGCTGCCAGGATGGAATGTCCTGGAAGCCCCATTTCTCTGAAGCCACCCTGAGCAAGAGAGTCATGCAGCATGAGGTAACGTCTGCTTCAAAGAGTTTCAGAGCTTCGATGTCAGCCTGTCCTCTGCATTGGTATTAGGATGTGGGAGATGGGGGAGAAATATTTCAAAATATATTCTCCTAGAGATCTATTTCCCCAGCACTTGGACAGTGAGAAATCGGTTTTACACTTGGATTTAAAGGAATTTTTTGGTGCCATTCTGGCCATCAGAATCATTTTGAAACATATTCCTCCAAACTGTGAGCTACTTGTTTTATTCAATCTTGTATTTTTAGTCCTGAGGCAAGTGCCTGGCACATATTAGATGCCCAATAACAATTTATGTGATGATCTGAGTGAAGGTGTATAGTGAACAGTGACTTGGGACTAGCTAAAATGTATGAAGAGCATGGCCATACCCATACCCGTTTCTGCTTCATGTGCCCAAAATGTAAACCCTTGAGATACGGATAGGATGGTATAGTCTACCAGGGTTTGACACTGTCAGCCTCAACTCAGTACACAGATGTGTTTTCCAGGGGTGAAGGGGGGAAAGGGGTGGCAGAGGTGGCTCACGGTATGAAAAATATTTGCCTTTGGATGGAATATTTATTTCTTATACATACACTTACATTGTCCTATGCAAAAATTTTCCTGCTTGCTTATGAAGGCATCTGAACTTGAGAACTTGGTGCAAAGCTTTCTCATGTACCAGGTCTACTGAATCTGACTCTTGGGGGGCAGGAATTTATAATTTCAAAAAGTTCTCCAGGTGATTTGGATACAGGTGGTCTCCAGATAGGCATTTGGGAACGTGTGGTGTAGAGGAAGGGATAATGTGACTTTTCCATTTTTCTATAATTTATGTGAACCATTTAGTGTTAATGTCCAATTACTATGCAGTGCCATAACAATTACCACATGCATGTTGTTAAATGTGTGCCCGATTAACTTTATTACAGGTTGTATCTGAAATAGCAGTAACTGTGCCTACACGGGGTCTCAGTCTTCAGAAATTTTACGAGCAGAATATTAGAGACATTAAAGGCAGTACAGCTTAGGTCCAAAATTCAGTATTATCACTTTTGTGAGTTTTTGCATGTATATCTGTGTGGAAAGGTAAGTTGTAAATAGTTTGCCATCATTTAAAAAATATTTTTTAATCTGGTAGAATATTGTTATCTCTTTTATGATACTCAGATTTTCATTTCTTTGTGATAAACTTTGGCTAAAGGAAAAAATAACCTAAAAGTATGCAAAATAAGCAAAATTCTGTCTCTGCAATGGCAGTTCCCCCCTTTTTTAGGATGTTGTTGATCTAACTTTGGAACGTACTCTGGTGCCCATCGTCCTGCCTGGTGATCATTGAGTATGGCCAAGAAAGCTTGAACCAGAATCCATGTTGAATTCAACGATCCATGCCAAGGAAAGAAAGAACATATTGTTTAGGACAGACTCTACAAATGGCTAGAGGTGCCCCTCTTTCCATCACAGGACTCTACTGTAGTTCCCCAAATTGCTGGGTACCACTCATTCACAGGATACACGTCGCCAGTTATGACCTTTTCTGACAATGGTCTTTAAGCCAAATATTAGCAAGTTACAACATCTTGTGCCATTCCTGAAGGAAAAAAAAAAAAAAGAAAAGAAAAAAGAAAAAAAAAGACAAGCCAAAAAGATAGTATGGATAAAATAAGCATACCATGAAGCAAAGTTTTGGAAAAATTTTCATAAACATTTTCATTATTTTAAATAGCTATTAAGGATGGTGGATGGACAAGGAAGGGACTGTCCCAAGTCTGCAGAGGATAGAATGATGACTTGGCCCTTACCTCCAGGCATTCACAACTTGCCAGGCTTCTCTTGGGTCCAGCTACCATCCTGAAATCAGCAGGAATCTCTCTTGCTGAATTATTCAGCCACTCATTGACACTAATTCCCATGAGGTTTAGTGAAGAGCTGGAGCTTCAACAAAAAGGAGTAAGTCCTGCTCTTGCCTCAGTGTTACGCTGAGTGAGCCCCCAGGGAGGCGAGATTGCTTGTGCAAAGTGCAGGCTTTGGCGCTCAGACCCACCTGATTTCACATCCTGTCAACACTAACTTCCAGTGTGACCCTGGCATGTTGCTGAAGCAGTAAAAGCCTGTGTTTCTATAGGTGATGAACAGGGATGCTGGCCCCCACCTGTAATGTTGCTTTGAGGATTAAGTGAGCTTGTGTATGCACAGTGGACAGTCACATGATCAGATACCACGAAGTGGTGGCTTGTTTCCTTTCCTAGAGGCTGCAGAGCTGGCTCAAAGTTGTTCTGTCGCCAGAGTGGAGGTGACAGATCTTGTACCTGTCAATGAGGTACATCGACAATGAGGCTTTTCTCTTTAATAGTTTAACCGAACCTAGTTCAAGCATTGACTTCTCTGAGGGGTGTCTTGTGATGTCTCCTATCTATATTTGGTCTTGTTCTTTGGAGAATCTTGTAGCACTTCGCCTAACAATGATTTGGCGTGATTCTTTGTATTGCTTGTTAACTACTTTGCACGTTTATTTCTAAGAGTGTAAGCTTCTGGAAATATGGGGAGGAATTTTCCATTTCTTTTGTCATTCTTTCAGCTCCTAGTTGGGGGCTGTGTACATGTTGGTAAATGTGACAGTACATCCCAATTGAATAAACAACTGCTCATGTTTCTAAAAGGCCACTGGGTACAGTCTATGAATTCCTACTATAAGAAAGACTTAAAGGACTGGGGAATTCATTGGGAGGGGAATGCAATGTTTGCTTTATTAAACTCTCCTGGTCATATTAATTTAATGCAGACTATTCAACACGGTTGATTCTTGCCTGGAATGCTGAGGAGCAAACCGACCAGAAGTTATCCCTGGTTTTGTTTCTGAGAAGAGGTATAACTTTTAGACAGTTCACCTCAGCTCTCTCTGCATGGGCTTACTCCTGTGTTAAATGGAGATGTAGAATAATCTCTAAGTTTCTGGTACTGCCTAATATTTCATTATCTTTCACTGCTTTAAGCTCTCTGTTATGATCATGAATGCTCATTATATAGTCCCATAGCTATCTGTGGAAGGTGTAGAAATTGAATTAGTATCCTTTTTAAAAATTACATTTCCAATGAATAATTTTTATTGTTGCTTATTTTTGAAAAAACTACAAAAAACTGTCAGGTAAATTGAGTGTTTGGATCAATGAAAGTTTTACCCAGGTTGAGGATTCAAAAAGAGATATTTTTAAACAATCAGAAATGCCTTTTGTGAAAAATATTTTTTAGCATTTTTATAATCATGTTTTTAAAATTTGGTCTTTAATTAAAAATCTCATTGTTATTAAGCTGTAAAAGGTAGAGAGACTAAAGAAGAAACTGATGGCTAGAATAAATACATTTTTCTTGGTAAAATTATAGACAGTATTATGAGTGTTCTGCCTGATTAACTTGTGATTATCACATTCTAATTGGAAGAGTCCTTCAGGTGAAATAGGACAAGCTATAATATAATAGGCCAAGAAGCATAGGTTGATGTACACAGTCAGGCAGCAGGTATATGAGCGTGTTCCTGGGGTGTAGAGTTCTGGGCTGGAAACTTGCAGTCTTGTAGGGTGATGATAAAAATTGAGTGTGATTATGTTCTCAGAGCATTTACTTTCTGATGTGGGACTGTATTTCCTATAAAGTGTAATATCTATATCTATATTTATGTGTTGCTATTTCTCTGTTAGCTGAGTAAATAAACACAGCCAACCAAACTTACATTTTAAAAAACAAAATAGAAAATGGTAGCCTCACAATTTCTTTTCCAAAATGATTTTCAAAGTTCTACTGACCCTGAAAATTTTACATTGGTTGTTTGCACTTTGAACTCAGTGATCGACATTCTGATAACTCCTGGCCTGCCCTTATTTTTTTTTTCTTAGCTAAAAAAGACACAGCATTTGCCTGAAGACAACATCTCTGAGTTATCTTATGAATACAGATTCCTTTAAAAACTAATCAGAAGGAAAAGAAAACACAGAAAAGACAAACAAAATACTGAGATTTCTTTTAGGCCCTGGGCTTGAGTTTATTTTCAGGTCCATCTCAAAATTTTTATTTATTTATGCATAGTCTGCTTTGCTCCAAAAAGGTTTTAAGGTTACTCTATGTTCTCTACTTTTAGTTGTCAAGTGGAACTAATGTGAAAAAATCAACTAGATAGTACAAAGTGGGTCCTATGTTGAAACTGTGGCAACCCAAACTGTCACTGAGAAATCAGAAGGGTGCTGAAAAGCCTTCTGATGCAACAGTGTTTCCCCCATTGACCTTCCTATTATCAGATTTCATTAGAATCACTTCTTAGGAATCTTCTGTAGACAGGCATTTTAACAGGGTTAAGATGTTACCTGGGAGAGGTGCCAAATAAACTAATCTGTGTTAATGTGTTATATATCTGATTAATTCAGGGCTGCAAACACTGTGCCTCAGGGGCCAGACCAGTGGCTTGCGGAAGGGCCATTGGCTGGGGAGGGCTGCACAGGAGCAGAGACCTCCAGCCTCCTCTGCTGGCAGCTGTGGCTCAACCCACCAGTGTGAAAGGACTGGGGTCCAGGCAACTGGTTTGCCTTATTTTTAAAAAGATTAATATATGAAATATCCTGATTTTTAAATGTTGATAATTAATTAAGATTTTTTGAAAACACTGCATGATCTTTAAAAAGTCTCTCTGGGCCCTCCTGATTTGGCTGGGCTCATTGGCCCTCAATTTGCCACCTTTGGATTAAGTGCATTAGTTATGTTGTATCCTAATGGCAGGTCCTGGAGCAGGGGGCTGTTCTGAATCCCCCTGAAGGCTGGGGTGGAGGAGAGGTCTGCAGCTGATACAAAATACCTGGGGCATGGGATACAAGGGCCCAGGGGTAGGACCTAAACAGGATGAGGGGCAGAGAAAGGTTGGATGGGGCCACATTTCATGTATTCTGCCTGGGATGAGACCCTGAATGACTGGGAGGATTCTGTCAGCTTCAGTAAAAGACACATGCTCTCCTTTGATGTGGAAGTTGCTGTTGTTTGGAGAACTCTGTGTGTTCTTTGGTTTTCAAGGTATTTCTGAGTAGAGCTGATACCAGGGTCCTGCCCTATCAGTGAACAAACAAGCCCCCTGGTGAGACTTCTTTCCCAGCCAGAGGATTAGCAATGATGTAAAGAAACACAGGAGAACACTTTGAAGAGTGTCTTCTTGGCACTGGAGTCAGCCAACAGCTGGCTTTCAGGAGAAATGCAATTCTTTAATTCAGGACCAAAAATGTAATCTTTCAAACATCTCCCGGGAGTACATCATGACAGTCTGGCACTTATGATGAGGAGATGCCATCTAAGCTAGGTTTAGATGTGTCACAGGTATGGGCCTTAATGGGGGACACGGGGACCCAATAGGGGACCTTCGCAAGAGGGCTTCTACCACAGAGCCTGCTGGGGATGGTAGGGAAATTTGTGGGTGGCAGGTGAGAGGGTGCAAGGAGGGGGTAATTAGCACTTGACAAGTGGCTTACTTTGTTTTCTGTCTATGGAAATGTAGGACAATAAAAAACTTCTGGCTCTTTTTTTCCTTTCCCCTCGTGGGCCGGTCATTAGGGGGAGCTCTGCGCTTGACTAAGATACATAGATGGCTCACTTCAGCTGCCTCTGAAATTTTCAGAGAACCCACAGTCCTCATTTTATATTCTTTTTCAAGCTATGCCTTTGTCCTGCAGCAACAAGTGACTGCTTTAAGATATCATTTTAGGAAAGGGTATGAGAAGCCACTGGGGCTGAACAAAGAGGAGAGGTTGGTGTTTATTTCAGTATTTTGGAACACGAGGAATTTCTGTTGGAAAAGCAGTATGTGTAAATGAGAAAGAGGAAAAGAGAAGGCGGAGGGAGGGAAGAGGAAAAGGGAGGGAGGGAGAGGAGGAGAAAGTCTTGGTTATTATGGGGAGGACTTATATACATGTGACCTAAGTGAGTCTTAATCAAGGGCCGATTTTTTTTTTTTCTCACAGACCTCTAGGTTTCCTTGTCACAGACACTGTTCACAGTCCTAGGTTAATCATCATGTCACAGCTGACCAATAGAGCAGATGGAGTTAACTTCAGGACAGTCGACAGTTTTAGTGTATTTAGTAGTTGACAAATAGTGGTTGGAGTGATCGTGTCCCCAGGCAAGGTTTTACACGGTGCCTTTCAGCTTGTGCTGCTGGCCTCAATGTATTGATTTACTCCCAGTCACGACGATGATCTGGAACTGGAGGTAGGATCTGTAGCCGTTCTGCAGCGCACACAGAGACACAGCCTGCATGTCGCCTTTGCAGTAAGGAGGAGTCCATACTCTGACGCTCTTTCCCCGACTGCCCCTTCCTCTTCCTCATCTTCCTGCACACGTAGTAGACTCACTACTGTTCATTTTCATTCTCATCAATTAGGAGGAAATGGAAGAAAGAGTGAGTAAATGAGGCTGAATATGTTAACTTACTGGCTGTTTTTGTTAAGCAAATAAACAACAATAATAACAAAAATCTTGGGCTAAAATGAAACATAAATTCTGTTTGTGGAATTTGATGACCCAGATAACATTAGGCTTTTGCTACCATCTGTATGTATATTTCCTCAATAGCAATATCAGCAAAACTTCACAGGCTTTGGGGTGAGTAATAGTATTTCTTTAAAATATTTAGAAGTGAAAGTCATTTCAAAGGACTTTAATTGCCATGGAGTGATTCCGCTTCCCACTTAACTTTTTCTGCCTGAAGGTCCCCTCTACACAGACTACGGCATGATTTAGGTTTTTGGAAGCAGCTGGTGGCAGCATAAATCTGGCCAGACAGGGAGGGTGCTATGGAACTGGCAGTACACACTGTGTGCCCGAATGTCACAGGGAACACTCTGGAATGCAGCAAGCATGGACTGCCGGGCACCATGACCAAATGCAAATAAATACACAAGGAAAAGAGAAAATGTTGGTTCATGTGTTTGATTTAGAGAGGTGCAATTCAAGTGTGGTTTTGGCCCCAGTGAGGGGGATGTTAGAAAGGTGTTGTGCAGTGTTCCTTAAAATGGGGTCTATGGAATCTGGCCTGTGGTCTCGCTGCTGACCTAATGCATAAAAGCAAAGGAATGTTTGTTTTCAGAAGTGTCCCAGGTGACTCTCTGTATGCTAAAGTTTCAGAACTACTGCCATAGAGACCCTAGGGCCCTATCCAGAGAGGTTAGCAGAAGAAATGGAGGGTGTGGTGCTTTCCTGGCCCTTTTGCCTGCATCTCACAGTATCCTCAAGTGAGGGTTAATACCGATGAGGAAATGGAAGCACAGAGAGTTTCAGCAAGGTGTTCAAGGTCACCCAGCCAATAAGAGGTAGAGCCAGCCCTCGAATCTTCATTCACTTGATTGAAAATTGGTACTCTTTTCACTAAACCATGAAACGTAGAAGATTTTTAATTTCTTTGTCAAAAAGTCCCCAGACATCATTCATTATAACAAAACCAGGCACGAAAAGAAAGAGTTTAATTCCTGGGTCTTAACATTTGTTCAGGCTCCTCTTAACCTTCTGAGAGGGGAGCCCTGACGTCCGCCAGCTGTGGACAAGCTGCTCCCTCACACTTCCTGGCAGCCACCCTTTTCTCTGGGGCCATTCTGGGAACTAGGGAGAGAGGAACGTTTCATGTCCTGTATGCTGAGGAATTCATATTCATACTCCTTACATTTTGCATTCTTTTAGCCAGTGTGATGTATCATGTCTTATACCAGTATTTGGTTTTCTGTTGTTTGTAGAAATAGAAATAAAGCCTGTTCCTAGGCAAATGTTAGGTCAAACCAATCTATCTCTAGGTTTGGCAGGATTCTTTTTTTTTTTTTTTTTAGAAGATTTTAGTCTACAAAAGAAAAGCTCTTAAAGAGGGTTTTCCCTTGAGAATTTGTCTCTAGTCAAGGACCCAACCTCTTGTTTCTTGAGATACTGATTTTAGAGCACCTCAGAAATGCTTCTTAGTGAAATTGAACCTATAGTATTTGTCTTTCAGATCAAGAGTGGAATTGCACAACTCAGTGAAAAGATTATAGGCTCTGAGGATATAAAAAAAGCAAGCTACTGAAGTGTCTGGGCCCCATTTCCTCAACCGTTAAATAGGGGTAATAAAACCAACCACACAGGGAGGCTGTGATGATTGGACAAAGGGTGTGAAGGACCAGTCCCAGCATTTGGCACAGGGAAGGAGTCCAATGTCAGTGTCTTCCTTGCTTTCCGAAGGTGGAAGAAAGAGGCAGTGGCCACGGGCCTGGAGCCTGCAGCAAGTGGAAGCTATGGCCAGATGCTGGTGCACAGGGAAGGGGACCAGCTGGTGGAGACCAAAACATTTAATGTTTCACCTTTACACGAAGCTAGTTGTGCTCATCTCTGCTTCTTTACTCCAAGCTACCCAGCCGTCTAGTGGGCATCCTTAAAGAGCACTTTTTAGCTTGTGCAGCTCTATCAAGCCCATAGCTGACTGTTGAGTTTGTGTCCTAGTTTCTGCCACTTATTAGTTGTGTGACTTTGGGCAAGTTACGTTCTCAATTTCTTCCACTGTAAAATGGAGATAATAATGTGTCTACTTCAAGGGCTGTGCTGAGGATAAAATGTGAAGTGCTTCCACAGTGCCTGGCATGTGTATGCTATCTCACAGCTTCCCATGTTGGGAAGTATCTGTTTTTATTATTTGCATTGTGCAGTTGGAAAAACTGTTTTAACTCACTGAGGTCCTCTTTCTCCCCCTGACCGTGCAAAGTTAAGCAGGGGCTAAAAGCATCACCCAGTTTTTAGAGGAGGAAAAATACAAGGAAGAAAAAGCTCCATGGTCACTTGCTGGATGGTGGACTACATTCATCCAAGTCTGTTTTTGCTAAGTCTAAGTTTGCTTCCATGTCTTTAAAGGCCACATTCTTCCTATCATTGATTCTTTTTCATGACCATCCTACTGGGAAGATTCAAGTTTCTCTCTGGCCAAGTTTTACATCCTACTTTGTCCACTTAGTAATTATATTGACATATCCAGCAATGGCAGAATACTTTATTTTGGCTAAACTCTCCTGGTGAGAATAGCTAGAATAGCTGGACAAATATTTTTTACTTTTTTATCCTTTTTTTAAATTGAATCATAATTGATTATACATATTTTGGGGGTTCAATGTTGATGTATGTTAATCAAATCAATATTATTAGCATATGCATTATTACAAATTGAACTTATTCTTTATGCCCCTTTTCCAGTCTCTCCCCATCCCCTCTGCTTCCCCCCTCCCCCCTCTGATAGCTCTAGATTTCTTCTCTCCTTCTGAAAGAGTAATGGTTACTCTGTTGATTTTTTGCCTAGATGATCTGTCCAGTGCTGAGAGAGGTGTGTTCAGGTCCCCCACTATTATCATAGAGCAGATGCTTCTTCTATCCTCTGGAATGGGCTTTGTGGGGAGAGACATCCTCTTCTTTTCTTTGGTCTTTGCTGGTGACTCTCCTCGTGTCAATGCACTTGAGTGGCTGGCGGGCCATCTACACAGTGGTTGTGGCGTCTCAACACTTTTGTGGCTGCCTTGGCTATCGTCATGGCTGTGGTGGGCCACTCAGGTGGAAGTGGTGTTTTTGGCCTGCTCCTTGCCTGTGTGCGGGAGGAGGGGCTGGCCTGCAGCTCCAGACCTCGGGACCCCAGGTGGAAGCTGGACAAATATTAAAAACCATCTGTGTGAAGGCATTGAAGAACTACTGAGGCAGCAAGGACTAGAGATGACCAAGATCCTGAAAGGAGGGGAAGCCCAGAGAGGTGAACCTGACATTGAGCTGGGAGGTGGAGAGGCTGAGCAGAAAGTGGTGGCTGAGAAGCTGAGCAAAATACACAGCAGTCTCTCGCTGCGCTCGGTGGATAATTGGTGCTCAGGACCCACCAAGGAGGAGGAGCTCTAGCAACCACTCAGGACTTCAGCTGGGTCCCCTAAAGCTAATTATCCTTCTGTATGATGCTCTTCCTTTCACCATTTAAGTCGCTAATGCATACGGGGGTTTGTAATAGGTTAATCCAATCTCACCATTCTAAACAACCGGTACAGAGGTGAAAATAGCTACTGTGTTGGTGAGGAGAAGGCACTTCCCAGGGACAATTCCTTCCTCTTCTTAGTCTAAATGACCTCAACCTTTTGAAAGTCACCATCTCTTCATCAAATCACAGCATCAGAAAGAGGTGAAATAGATAGAAATCTAAGATTGTGATTCAGTTCTTATAACTAAGTGAGAGTCCAGACTGAGTTGTCAACTGCTTAGATATTTGTGGGCTGTCAGTAAAGAGATATTAAAAACATTGTTAGATAAGCAAA
>NW_007727168.1:148643-150694 GCF_000696425.1 Galeopterus variegatus | reverse complement strand
ACTAGCCTGAAAGCTTAACATTAAAACAATTTTTTTATTTAGAAATAATTTCGGGCTGGCCCGTGGCTCACTCGGGAGAGTGCGGTGCTGATAACACCAAGTCAAGGGTCAAGATCCCCTTACCGGTCATCTTTAAAAAAAAAGAAAAAGAAAAAAAGAAATAATTTCAAACTTACAGAAATCTTTCCAGAATTAGAACAGTACAAAGAAAATCATAAAGCCTTTTTCCACATTTACGTATTGTTAACATTTTATCCCATTAGCTTTATTATTTCTGGTCTATCTCCATATATCTATATCTCTATAATATGATATATGTAAATGTATACATACTCATATTATTTTTTCTGAACCATTTAAGGATAATTTACATATAGTATGGTCCTTTACTCCTAAATATTTCAGAGCATATTCTTTCTTAGTACAGAAACATTTTCTTCCTTAATCATAGTACAATGATCAGTTTCAGGAAATTTCACATTGATATAATAATTTTTGTTTAGGCTAGTGTCCCTATTTTAATTTTGTTAATTGGCCCAATAGTGACCTTTATAGCATTTTGCCCACTCAATACAGGAGTCAGACTAGGGTCAGGAAGTGCAATTAGTTGTCATGTCTCTTTAGCCTCCTCTAATCTGGAACATTTCCACAGCCTTTGTCTTTTTTGACATTGGCATTTTTGAAGAGTACAGGCCCCCATCCTTTTTGTAGAGAGCCTTCCTCATGGTCAGCTGCTGGCTACCCTGAATGCAGTCTTGGCTGGCATGCTCCATAGTTGATGTTGTGGCACATCCAGAGGCAAGCAATGGGCACCTGCTTTCACTGCTGATGTTAATTTGGATCATTTGGTCAAGAGTGGACTCTCCATTATGTAATTACTATATTTTTTTCTTACAACTAATAAACAGATTGTAGGGAGGCACTTTAAGACCATGTAACTATCTTACCCTGCATTGAAATTTCCCCTGGATTTAGCATCCATTGATAATTCTTGCCTGATCTGATCTTCACTCTAATGGTGATGTGCAGGCTTTTAAATAGTGACTAATAGTGATTAGTTTTAGAATGTATGCAGGATCGGAGAGGGTGGCATAGACAGGACTTGTTACAGAGCTCAGAAGTCAGTTTATTACCTGTTTTTCTTCTTGTCCCATCACAATGTATTGACCACAGTTGTGCTTCTCAGGGTTTCCTTTGCTTAGCTTGTTAACTGGTTTTTCTTCCCATGACTGCTACCCCTTGGGGTAGGAAGTGGGTGGGAGAAGAAACATCTACCTCTCAAGTATTGACAAAACAGTGTCAGAAAGAATAAATAAATAAATAAATAAAAGAAGGCAGGCAGCCAACTCTGAGGAGCTTTCAGCCCTGCCCCCTGTGGGGAGTTTGCACTTTGGGGCCCACAATTCGCACATTATGAGGCGATAAGCAGGAAGATAGCAGTGCCATGGCTCTCTACCTCAGGGGGGTTGCTTTTCCTGTGGCAGAAACTATCTGTGCTCCCCAGTAAGTCCAGGAACAATCTCCACTTATTATACCAGCTCAAAACCCGGGACTGTTTACAGCCTCATGCCAGCAAGACACTAACCCTCACTCATTACTGTCGCTGTGGGGATTTATCTGCACCACACTCTCCTCCATGTGGCCCACATTTTCATCCAGTAAAATCACATATTGTTAACTCAATATATACAGTGAAAACAGCATGAATAATGGAACCTTTAATCCTTATTTCTCAAAATTAGATTTCCACTTTATCCTTCCCCCCTTTCCTCTCTTTTCAAAAATTCTTCTCAGTGCCAAGCAGAATGGATGTTGTTCAGACCTTAGCTCTCAGCAGATTCTATGGTATTTCCATTCCTTTACCAGGTAACTTTGCAGATTCAATTTCTGGGTGGATTGATTGTATTTCTTCCCCTGGTCACTTCACACGTGACTTGTGAGAAATTAACATCATCCTTGTCACAGAGGAAGAGATGGCCCTATTGGCACTAGGTACATTTCAGCAAATGAAGTGAAAATTTTATGTCTGATTAAACTCACACCTGTAATAT
>NW_007727168.1:127300-147901 GCF_000696425.1 Galeopterus variegatus | reverse complement strand
GCAATATTAAGTCGAACTTCAAGGATGGGGTATGTCAAAGACTGGTGTGAGTCATTAAGACTCCTTTGTTAATATAAATAGTATTATACAGTAGGTAGACAAACACAAGCAATATTAAGTCGAACTTCAAGGATGGGGTATGTCAAAGACTGGTGTGAGTCATTAAGACCCCTTTGTTAATATAAATAGTATTATACAGTAGGTAGACAAACACCTCTAAGAGTTGTACCAAGAATATTCAGCCTATTAAATTTCCATTAGTCCACAGATAGGTCAGTAAAGCCAAATGAACCAGATTTGCAGTGGCTGTTAACATGGACTACTGTTGGTTCCTTTTGAACGTTTAGAAATTGCTACCCATGTCTCAAGTACTACAGCTCTGAATATCTGAGTACACCTATCCATATCCATATGTGCGTATTGTGTTTTTACTATATGTGTGTGTGTGTTTATTAATTGATAACTTGATTCTATCTGTTGTACGGAGTATATCATAGTGGTTAAGAGGTCAGTCAGCATCTGGAATTCCCTGAATTCCAGTTTTGACCCTGTTCTATTTGCTAGGTCACCTTGGCCATCCTCCTTGTTTCCCAACTGTAAACTGGGGATAATCACGAGCCTTCCTTACACAGATGTTGTGGGGACTGAACGTGGAATACAGGTAAAACGGCAGCATGGTGCCTGGCACTTACTAAGCATGCAATAAATGTTAGGTTTTGTTACCAGAGAAGCAGGTTAGTACGGAGTGGATGAATTAAACTGTGGCCCCTGTGATTCTGATCGGAAACCATTGCTTTGAAGAAAACAACAATGAAATACTCTAGCTAAAATGATTGATCTGTATTGATCATGAAGGTGGCCAAGATAGTAGATTGGTTAGGGGTGTTCTACTCATTTTATGAATTTAAGTCTATCTTAAGATTTTTCTATCGAAATACCCTACAAATTTATTTTGTCTGATTGTCACTCCCAAATTTTGAAGAGATGGATAAATTTTAAAGGGATTTTTCTTCCACATGCTTCTGTCTTTTAACAAAGGAAAACCTTTATTAATGTTTTTGAAGAGATGTCAAGTCTTCCTTAATGAAAACTTCATGATGGGGAGGAAGTCGCAGCTCACTACTGTTCATGCCTTTTCATCTTACCAGGCTTTTAGAGGCCTGCAGTAAGGCTGTCCCCGCACTGGTGGCCCCTGGAGGAAAGCTGTGGCCCTGCTTCTACTGGCTGTCAGCATTTGCTCATTTCAGAGAGAGAATATTTCTGAAGAAGGGGGGAAGGGTATGTGAGAGGATGTGGTGCCGGGTCTGAACAGAACACCCGAGGGCACCATCAGTAACAGGGTAGCCACCACATCTGGGCTTGTCTGTTCCTGCAGTATGTCACTCCAGCAACACCTATCACTTTGCACTGTCTTGACATTTTTCAAGCATTAGCAAAATACCTTTGTCACAAAAGCAGACATTCCTGCTTTCATTTCATACAGAGGGAGATAAAGGTGGAAGAAAGGAAAAGAATCACCTTATTCCGACAAAATATGCCTATGCCAGCATTGGCAGAGGAACCCATTTCTGAATGCAGGAGAGGTTGATTTCTGCATTTCTCCCTTCTGGTTGCCCATGCCTTTGTTCTGACCAAGTGACAGAATGATCATATCCAAAAAATACATGCATACGGAATCCTGTAACTTGTGGCTTTAGAATCTCCTACGTGACTCTTGCAAACTCACAGAGTCACTGAAGCATTCAAGACAACACATATGTGCACGAGCCCACCCGGTGTGCATGTGGCCCTGAGGTTAGAAAAGTTCCAAACAAGAGCAGAGCAGAGAGGGACAAGGACAAGTAGGAGACAGTTATCTCTTGTGAAGTTCCTGAATTTACTGAAGTTTGATAGTGTTACAGCCTGACCTGTGTTCTTTCAAGAGGTGATGACTCTAGAGTTAGGATTGGTCTTCTCATTTGCTTTACTGCTATAATCTATGTTCTCTCGCTCCCTTGACTGTCCCTCCTTTTGTAAGTGCAGGGTCCTAAGATGAGTTACATTTCCACTGTCCCAGAACAATCCACTTCTCTGCATATGCTGTGGAGATCAGGTTTGGTCATTGCTGGCAGGTCCCCATTAACAGATGGAAAGTTTCACAAGTGGAAGCATTACTTTATTTCTAGTCCATCCAGTTCAGACCCTGCAGCAGATTTAATGACTGGACCTGTGATTGCTTTAGTAATGTGTCGTTTTCTCAGAAACTAAATTTGGTTTAAATGGGGCTCTAAGATTTCAGTAGTTGTGGTCCATGATCTTGTCAAAGCGTGATTGTCATGAAGCTGAGGAAAATGAATAAAATGGGTAATCCATCCAATTTTTATTAATTAGCGCTAAAGTCTAACAATAGGTAGGCTACTGCTCTTTCTCTGAGGGTAACCTGTCTTCAGTGCTAACTGGCTTACAGTTTCAAGGCCAGGGGCAAGGTCCATCTAAATGAAGCTGAATAACATCTAGCAAGTGATGCTGCTTACATGCTATTTGATTATTCTGATGAAGTTCTAGCTCTGGCTTCTCTGTGGTATTGATGTAGTAAGATAAATTTTTTAACTTAATTAAGTTTATATTTAATTCCATGTCTTACTCTGTCTTTGAAGTAGAAAAAATACACACAGAAAATGTCATAATTCTAAAAAGATACAATAATTAAATAAGGATTAAATAGTTAAATAAATTAAATTCAGAAATAACTGCTTATTTTTGAATTTGCATTGGATTTAGTGCATATCACTCTGTATGTTAGAGGTGTACTGAGATTTATTTGGTTTTACTTTGGACTTTAGGAAACACCTTTATAGCAGAGGAAATTTGTCCTGTTGTTTTGCCTTAATAGCAAAGCAGATGTATTGATGTTGCAAATATGGGTTAGTGCCAAATAGTTCCAATAACTGCATTCATAGCATGGTTTGGTGACTGAAGGACATTATGTCATGTGGTTAGTCAACTAATGTCCATGTGCTGAGTTGATTTATGTGTGTGTGGGTGTGTAAGCTGCATTAATTTAAACTCCTTTATGGTTTATCCAGCGTAGATTTTTCAAAAAACATGTGCATGTGCTATTCCTTTATAAAGTCGCTATAATGGTGGTAAGCCTAGTATAAAAAGGTGCAGAATCTAGTCCAAGTTTACCCTTGGTGGGTCACCTCTGCAGTGTTGTGCTGCATCAAGATCTAGAAGAAATAGAGGATATGACCAAGGTAAGTGCCTTGCAATGTTATCCAAGCTGCCCATAGTGATAGTCTCCTGAACTGCGAGTAAAATAGAACACCCATGTAGGAAATAGGAGGATAGTGGTCCTTTTTTAAGGTACCTAATTTTTTTCCCTTTTCTGTCCAGCAGGGGGTAGTCTGACACCAGAGGTGTTCACAAAAGACGTGAAAAAGAGCTCTCAATCTGTAGTCACTTAGCTGTCTTCCGCTGGAGGAAGAGCCATCCAAACCAGGACAGACCTTGCTACTCTGATGAATCAGACCTGCCATTCAAACATAGCATTAGATTATATTAGCACAAAGGCAATCACTCAGCTATTTTAAACTGTTTCTTAACTGCAGATAAAAGAAATGAAAGATAGCATTTTGTCTCTTGGAGAAGCATCGCATGCTTTGGCAGATTCACAATGGTTTCTGCTTTCCAGGTGTGTGTAGGTGCACTGCTTCGTTTCGCCCCTTGGGAGTCTGCCCTTTAAGGCTGTGATGTTGGCCCCAGAGCCTCCACTGCTGAATCATTGCCCTGATGGTGGAGGTCACTATAATAGGAAGGTTTCCTATTCCTGCTCCCTTACTGGCAGGCTGAACTCCAGATATGACCCAGTTCAAGACAAGATGGTACCTAACGTTCTAAGGTGTTATAAATTTGAAAAAGTGCAGCATTTGCTGATTTCTAGAAAACAAAATGGCATATGTGTAAACTTTGGTGTCTAGATTTGCGTTGTCCAATGTGGTAGCCACTAGCTACGCGTGATTTTTGAGTTTAAATTCATTAAAATTAAATACTCAGTTTCTCAAGACACATTTCAGTGCTGAATAGCCACATGCTATGAGTGGCTACTGTACAGGACTATGAAGTTTGAGAAGATTTCCATCATCTCAGAAAGTTCTGTTGAGCAGGTTGGTCTAGACACAGTTTGCAGGTTCTTACTCTGGATCATTAAATGAAACTTTCCGAAAGAGGCCCCTCCACGCTACTATCTCCATTAGTCACCTCACTGAGTGGGTGGAAAGTGGGACTCTTTCAGAGAGTCATCCAGTCCAAGGATGTAAACCAGTGACAGTGTTGATGTGGTGATAAATGTTTGTGTCTACAAGTAGCTACTCCCCAAAGGCTGTTTTCTTTGTGACTGCGTTAGTCAGATAGTTAAACACAAGCTGCAGAGAACACTAGTTTTTTAAAAAAAAAATAGTTGGAAAGGAGGGAAAAATTAGATACAATTTAGACTTACACAATCTATTCATAGGAAACATTCCTTCCACCTGAAGTGTTAGAAAAGAAGACTGATCTTAGGTAAGAAGAAAGCCATAAACCTGTTTTACATTTTTGCAGTTATGGAAAGCCCTTGTCTACACTCAATTTTTTACTTCTCTCTCAATTTCTTCATCAAAGTGTGAGATTTCTGTAACACTTGGGCAATGTCTAAATGAGAACACTTATTTAAAAGCCTAACAGCAAAGAAATGAGACAGGTACAATTAGTGTAGTTTTTAATGGCTCCCCCTTTCTCTCTCAAAAATGTCCCAGTTTGGGTGATAAATTATATGGTCACCATATACGGTTTTGTAATAAATCCTAAATGTTTACAAATTGGCTAAATTTAGGGATGCCCTCCTTGCTTATATTTTAATTTGGATTTCCTTCTGAATTGCCACAAAGTTACTTTCAATATCTCTAGTTCTCTGTTTTCCCTTCTCTGCTCTGATAAGAAATTTATCACCCTGGGAGGTCTCCTATGCCCGTTCCTATTCCTGTCTCTTCCTCGGGCATCATCTTAAAATTCTGAGACGATTCCATGATTACATTTAGATTTACACACTTCTGAAAAAACATTATTCTTGTCATCACAAGACTGTTCTTTTGTTATGATGCTGATTTGTTTTACAACTTTGGCTCTTTCTGTGCGTCAGTGCCTCAATTGTTCCATTTATGAAGTGGCGATATTTGTGCTTGAATACTGCCTTATAGAAATGTGATGGGGAGAAATGTGTTGTTTTTTTAAAAGTACTTTGAAGTTCCTAGATGAAGGATATTGCCAAAATTCAAAGCATTAGCTAAGAAAGATACCAAATTATTTTATGTATGTGTATCATTTAACATCCTTAGATTAACAGCACAATTGTCCTTAAAAGAATTCACCTCTCATGCCTTGTTATTAATCACCACACCAGTGACTTAGGAAAATATCAGTGGACACCTGCACCTTCAAGAAGAGCTAGAAACATGGTTATAGGGTCTCCCTCTCCTCTAAAACACCTGCAAATAGAGAAAGAGGGGACACATTTTCTCAGGGTACAATAAGTCAGCAGCCTCTGACAGAAAGACAGCTACCAAAAGCCCTGTCTGGGAAGCACATGATTTCATTTGCATTTTGATTTCTGTGATTTAACTGAAGGCACAGGTTGTCTCTGCCAAATATCCCTGGCCTACCAAGGGATCCAAGGTAGAACTGCCCAGAGCAGCCTGACTTATGCGGACCGCCACTGCAGCACAACCGGTGCATCCCTAAACATTTAGTAATAAAAAATCTGTTGTTCTTTGGTCGCCAGGATTTAACAAGCCTAATCCCTAGGAGAGGCGATAAAAATTCATTAATCTAATTAAATACTTCTTATTGCCAAAGTGACTTTGTAGAGTAGCTTTGCTGAAGGATAAGTGCAAAGCAAAATGGGGTCCCAGCAGAGAAACAAACGTTAGACTTGAGCAAGCTGGTGCACGCTTCATTAAACTCATAATTATCCTTTGGTTCTAAGTAGCTGATAATATTTAATGAGTATCCAAGATAATTTAAAGAAAATGTTTACTAATGAGGTACAAACACTGCCATGGAACACAGATACCAAGGGTGCCATAACCATGTATCTTCCTGCTCAATCGTGTTCGCTGGCTATTGGGAGGGAGACCACAGGCATTGTGACAGGCGTTTGAACCAAGTGAAGTAAATTTGATTGTAAAAACACATCACTAGAAGCCAAATGTGCGGGAAGTTCTATGAGGCAGAGAGAATGCTAAGGAAATTTTTTACTGGAATAGGCGTTTGGGGAAAAAAAGGATTGAAAGAGACCAAATGCCCTATCACATGAGCAATAGTTGAAAGGCTTGGGTGTGTCAGATATTTGAGGGGCTGTCCCAAGGAAAATAACTAGATTTGTCCTTACTGACATAAGAGCACAAAAGGAGGACTGATAGGTGGAAGCTGCAAGGAGATAGATTTGTAATCAACCTAAGGAAGAACTTTCTAGTACTTGGAACTGAACTTTCTAGAATGGGATTCTCGGATGATGGTGATGTCATAAGTGTTGGTTGATGACCATTTGGGGGAAATATTGAAAATAGAATCTTTGGACATTTGCTAAATATTCCATTCCCCTCTCTGTGCAGGAGAATTAAACATCTGTTGAACTCAGGAGTGATCATATGACTTGCTCTGGCCAATGAGATGTGAGCAGAAGTGACATCTGCCACTTCTAGGCAGGTTCAAGAGAAATGGTGTGGTTTGCTGTGTCTCTTTTCCCTTTACCACAATGACTGTCAGTGTGGTGAGCCTGTGCCCCAAATGAACATAGTGTGAAGCAGAACCATAGCTGACCTGCAACGGACATGTAGCATGAGCAGAAACAAACCCTTGATGTTTCTTGAACCATTGGGTTTTGGGCTTGTATATTACTGCAGCATAACAGAGCCTATCGTGACTGATACAGACTCTGTTCTGGAGGAGGGATCCTCCAAAACCACTTCCATAACTGAGGTTCTATATCATTTCAGGATGTGATACCATTAGCAGTATCTTTTACTTCTAGCTATTTAATTCCTTTACTTTATCACAGTTGTGTCGTAATTGTCAGAGGCTGTAAAGTCAATGAAAAATCATGAATTGTCAAAGTTACCCTTGAAAATAAAAACACCCACAAAGAACAATAAATATTGTAGTATATATCCAACTCTGTAAGTGCTAGCTATACATATATATATATGTGTGTGTGTGTGTATATATATATATATATATATATTTATAGTGAAGTAGTTGGCTTGTATGTTTAGGGATTATGTTTCACGACAATACATATCTTTTAAATTCTAGACTATGCATAGCATAGAAAGATGTTTTGCGAGTCACCAGGAAACTGAGGCCAAACTGATGGGGGAAATAGAAATTAGTGTCTCTTCTATTTCGTACCAGTTGGGGGTTTGTGCCTACTGAGTGGAATGGTGGGTACAATCATGCCCATAACTTAAATGTTCTCTCTGCTTCCCTACTCTCACCCTGGTGTGTTAAATTCAGGTGAGTTGCATGTGCTTATGATGCAGTGCTGTTGTACTGCACTTCTTCCTTCCTTGTTGTCGTGAGAGTGTTGGAGGGCAAGGCCAGACCCTGAACCCAAATTTCAGGTGACCACAGGTTTGCAGAGACTACCAACTTTGGACAATATCCTTTTGCATTTATTCCTTGGGGGGAATTTTTGGGATGTGTGTGTGACCTTAAATCCTCCCCCAACCCCAATATCTGCCAATCTTTATTTTGGCTGGGAGTTGGCAGAGCAATGGGCTCAAAGCAAATGGGCAGCCGTATTCTCTTGGGCTGGTGTATTTATGGATAAAGAGGCATGGAAACAAACAAACCTGAAACAGACTATGATACACAGGCAAAGGTTTTGGTCCTGAAGGCAGCCAGATTGAGGATAAAATGGAGTCATTGTAGCGTGACGACACTGTGGACTGTGCTTCATCTTGTTGCCTACTCATTTTAAGAGGAAGCAGATAAAATGAAGAGATAAAGCATTTTACAGGCTTCCCCTCCTTATCAACAGCAACAATGTCAGTGTGTTGGGCAAAGGGAAGGTGACAGGGGAAAGAATAAAGGTGCGGAGCAGCATTAAGAGAATGGCAAGGCCAGACTCAGCCAAGTCTTCAAGCACCAACGCACCAAGAAAGTGCAGACTTTTTGGCAAAACTAGAGGAAAATGTTAAATAAACCAACAGCCTCATGTCAGTCAGCAATTGCAACAGTATGCTGTCTGTCACTCTTTAAGTCCTGTGGCTACTCCAGGTTTATGATCTTGGATATCATAGCAGGTTAAGTAATGGCCACCCAGTGACATCAAGTCCTAATTCTTGGACTTGATAATGTTACCTTTTTTGGAAAAAGAGTCTTCGCCATTGTGATTATTAAGAATCTCAAGATGAGAAGATTATCCTGGATTATCTGGGTGAGGCAGAGATTGGAGCAATGTGGCTGCAAATGGAGGAACACTGACAGCCACCAGGACCAGAAGAGGCCAAGAACGATTCTCCCTTAGAGACTCCAGAGGGATGTGGAGGCTGCGCCTTGATTTCAGACTTCTAACGTCTAGAACTGTGAGGGAATAAATTTCTGTTGTTTTAAGCCACCCAATTGTGGTGATTTGTTACAACAGTGCCCAGGAAACATGTACAGATTTCTGATGAAAAATGTGAGAGAATCCTGGGCCACCTTTTCTTGAATGCTGCTGGCCAGGCATCCAGCCTCCTAGGGAATGGGCAGAAACTTGCACGAAGGGCTGTGTCAGATCTCTGCTTTTAACCAAGGGCCCTGGTTTCATTACAGAAAACCTCCTGCTCTCAAAGTTCTTCGTTTGGTGAAATGTGAGGTGCCCAGGTCCTCTGGGGTAAAGTTAAGCACAATGTGGACTGACCCTTGAGATTCTGATGGGCTACTTGGTAGAGGCCTAGGGAAGGGAAAGGGTTTTGTACAGGAAGAGGCTAGGAATGGGAAACTTTTGGTTTTTGCCACCTTGAGTTGTCCTCTTCTACTGAAATGAATGTTTCTGGTTAAACTCTATATGCATGCAAATTTCAGTCTTTTCCAACCCAATGGGACACTGGTTGCCTAATAGTTTGGAATTAGGGGGTCTATAAGCTGTAATGGTTTGGCTTCTGTTGCTTCACAAGAGGCAGAATTCTTGTTAATAATAGAAGACTGGCAACATGCCTCAATGATATTTTCAGAAGACTACATATATATACAGCTCATCAAGAGGGATCAGGTAAGATGACTTCTTCACAGTACTCACAAGGCTGGCAAATGGGGGGTGGTTTTAATGCAGGAGGAGTGTAATTTTAACAGCTGCCTTTCCTGCTTCTGAGAACGGTTTTGCAGACGTGTTACCTATTGTGCAGCACAAAAGGTGCCAGCATAGTAAGCAGTCATCAATACAGACTCAGGAGCTGTCTGTTCACATCCTGGAAATATAAGCACATGATAACGGCCTGAATACTTCATCTTGTAGACACAGTGAGATTCATAAAACTGTCTTTTAGCCATTTTGCAATTGAATCTTTCTCACCCTCCAAAGCACTCCTTGAAAAACTAGCAGGCATTTTACAATTGAGCAGAGAGGCTGATACTTTAAAAACTGCTTTAAGGGGCATAGTAAATGGAAATAGCTGTCTTAACTTCATACCAGCTGGGAATGCAATCTCTATTTTATGTAAAAATGAAATGATACCTGGTTAGCTTTATTTTTTAATACTTGTCTTTATTATTTTTTCCTGAATTTTATGGATGCAACAGAAAAATCCCACTTATAAAATTATATTCCCAGTGTTAAGTTATGCAGAATGATTGTTTAAAGCTATTACAAACTTTCCCATTTCAGTTCATTCTTGATTCATTTGATTCCCCCCACCCCCAGCCCCCACTCTGACCAGTAAATAGCTTTGCCCAGATGTATACTTGTAGCATGAAATGGAAATTTGAGGCAATTTTCTGGATAATTGAAAATACAAAACCTTATTTTTAATAAGGAAATACAATGGGCTAATTATCCAAATACTAGTTACTTCAGTTTTCGCTTTTCCAGTTGGACTGTTTGAATGCTGCATTCCCACACGCTTGCTTCGGCAGCACTTGTACTGAACTGTACATTCCCCAGTTTTCTTTCCATCCCTCCTGTCCTTTAACTCAAAAAGTACCTGTTCTATATCTCATTCTCTTCAGAACTTTCTGTTCACCTTCCAAGGTAACACCTAGGTTTTTTGCTAAAAAAAATACTGTATTTTATACTAACCTTCCTTCCTATGTTTGTTTAGGAAAAGAAAAGAATTTTTCTCTGAGATTTCATTTTTCCGGTTTACTCTAGTTAAGAAACCATATTATATACATCCTGATAGGCAGTAAAAAGCGTGGCATGGGCCATATCTTTCCTATTGTTTTAGAGTTACAAAAACAATAATAACAATAAAATTTTAAAAAGTTGAGAAGGCCATTTCCAAATGTCCACAGTCTTTATATATAATTATATTTCTTAGGAAACACATCTTGCCCTGGAACATGTGTAAGAAAGAAATATGTTTCAATACCAGCCAAAGCAAATGCTTTCCTCTGAAGCTATATGTTGGTGAGGGATGGGGAAGCATTTTCTTTCACCTTTAGTGAGAGAGTACAGTGATCCAAGCCTGCAAAGAATAAGATAAAGCTAATTTCTGCAGCACAAGTGGGTTGTAGAGAGAAACTCACACCATTTGGAAACAGGAAAGAGCTTAGTGTGCCTATGATATGAGAAGAGATTATGCACATTTATTCAGAAGGGACTATCATTTCTTAGTGTGGACCTAATGGCTTTTTCTGGAGATTCAGTTTATCTGCATTACTTTTCTTTTTACATTAGCATGCCTTTCCCCCCTATTTTTGGAGAGTCATTTTATTTCCAGCAGATTCTATAGCAATTCCATTCTGTGCCATCACCATGGACTGAAACACAGGCCTCATTCTCTGTGTTATGCCTCCAGTTGTTGTGTTTCTTGATGTGGTTTTCTGCTTGCATGATCCCACATTTTAGATAGTGTATGGACCACCTGGCAG
Source organism: Galeopterus variegatus (assembly GCF_000696425.1). NCBI lineage: Eukaryota > Metazoa > Chordata > Mammalia > Dermoptera > Cynocephalidae > Galeopterus > Galeopterus variegatus. The sequence continues at coordinate 136,816 of NW_007727168.1, read as the reverse complement.
AGTTTGGCAGTTTTGGCAGAATTTTTAGGTATAGATTAAACCTCACCTCAGAAAGATTGTATTTTTATCTGACTGACTTGGATTTGCAATTTCTTGCATAGGGCCTTCCACAGCATGATTTTTAGTGAATAGTTTAAATTAGTTAACATCTCAAATCTATGATATTCTAGAGAATTCCCGGAAAGCTAGAAATGATATACACCAGTTTCTCTCAAATCACGTTAGCCAGACAGAGAGAAAAATCAGGCCTGGCTAGATTTCACCACATTTAGGCCAGGACTTCTTTTGGTCACTACCTTAGTTGAGGAGCTGATTAAAGGTAAGGATTCTTTACCTGTTGGTGTATTTTGTACATACAAACAACATTTTGTATATTATCCCTCTGGAGCCCATCTATGAACTCCCATGAATAACCCGAGCATTAGATATTACATTGCAAAATATAAAATGACATGAACAATTCATGTCATATGTACAATGGCTTAAAAACTATAACCAGAGAATGATTTATTATCTAAGAGTTCAGGATACCTCAGCTTCATGGACCGAGGGTTAGTAGGGACCTGCCAAGGATTATTGACTCTTCGTTTCATTCACTTACATAGAAGGAAATGGACATGGTACACTTAGCAGATATACTATCATATATAATGTTCCAACCAAATAATTGGACTTATGGTGAACAATTTTCTGTTTCTCTTGTCTTAAGAAAGATACTGATGACAATTTCCATTTTCATTACTGTGATTGATATTTTTATTTAATACTGAATAGCATGGGCATTTGTGCCATAGAACTTAGAAGCTCAGAAGAACAATCTGGGACAATATACATAGACATTTAGAATTTATTATTTCAAATATTTATCAACTCAACAAGTATTTATTGAGGACCCCTATATGCCAGACCCAGCTTGTTGCTGGGGTACAGTAATGAACAAGATAGAAATGATTTGGAATAAACTTTGTGTGTATTTTTTAAAAAAAGATTGATTTCTCTGTGGGTATGAAAAGTTGACTGGGAGGAGCAGATATGTGTTCTACATTTCTTTTTTTCTTTGAAAAATGTCAGCAGTTGATTTCCGGATTAGATGAAATGTGCTCCAAAAGAATACTTGGGGAGACAGAAAGAAGGAGGCAAACATGATGGATTTTAATTGCAAAAGTTGTAACAACTGATGGCAGGAATGGAGATTCCTCAGTGCAGGGAATTGTTGAGAGAAGCCCACATTAAAACGTGACAGAAGGGAAGCTTTCACCAAGTCTGGAAAATTACCCTACTGCTTGAATTGCGAGAGAAGCTTACAATCGTAATAAGCTATAAGGTAAGAAGCTTTTTGAAAGACCCAAGGAAAGTCTAGTGAATCAATTATCTCTACAACCATAAAAGAGCCTCCTCCTTTGCAGACAAAGACGAGAACAGCAATAAAGGCGCGCGAGAAACCAACACACCAGCTTCCAATAATATGCCTGCCTGGCTTCCGGAAAAGGCTGACTGCAGGTGATAAAGCTGTCAAGGTGTAAAGGACACTTGCCAGGGCTGGCATAGGGGACACATGTAGTGCCAGAGACACTGGCCTGCTTTACTTTAAAAAAAGGGAAGTAAAGAAAAAGAAGGAAAAGAAAGATTCAAAAATTGCTAGGAGAACAATATGTCATGGGTTGTTTTTCTGTATCTAGTAAGAGTATAACTGGGAAGGCTGTTGTCATTAGCATTGTTATATTTTCCCTCATATCCACCTCTCCTTAGTGTATAGGATAGCTATCTTTAGAGGTGGGATGAAAATGAAGTGGTGGATTACATGTAAAAGTTGGTGATAAAATTAGGTTTTAAGCCATACATTTACTATGTATTTCAGCAGCTGCTCACATGTTAGGTTGGAATCCTGGAAAGTTTTTAAATAACAGATCATGTCAAAGTAAAATATTTTCCCTTCCTTTAGTAGTTAAACATTAACACCACCTATAAATTACCATCCTGAGTAGTTTGGTACAATAACAGGATCATCAATTTTATAGAAGAAGAAATCAAGAGTAGGAGATATAATGGACTTCTGCCAGCCAAGGTTGCCCAGCATCTTTTGTCCATCATTTCTAAATGTTGATGGTTTCCCATATAGTGAATATTGTTTTTCCAAGACAGAATCCAAAACCTATATTTCTCAGACTCCCTTTTTGGCTGGGCAACAGATATGTGACCTAAGCTTTGTCATTCAGATGCATAAATATAAGCCACGAACACAGAAATAAGCAATAGGAGATGGTGTCCCAGTGCGGGATCCACTGGGCAGCATGGTGGTGAGGGTACCTGGTTCTTTAGGGGTCTGTGATGGAGCTCGTAGATCCTTAGTTATCATGCTGATCCTGGCTGTGTGGCTGATGACTTTGAGACTTAAACCAGCCAGTGTGGATTCTGTTATTTGCAACCAAGAACACTAACTAAATATGAGGGGTTAAGCAACTGGTTTAAAATTACAGTCAGCCCTTTGCATCTTCAGGTCCCACATTTAGAAGAAAACCCAAGAAAAAATAACAATACAATGAAAATAATAAAAAGCGTAATAATTATTTACATAGCATTTAAATTGTATTAAGTATTATAAGGAATCTAGAGATGATTTAAAGTACGAGTACTTTAATTCTATTTTTCCATAAACTTTTTGAAGTACTGTCATATACAAAAGAATGTGTGTAGGTTACGTGCAAATACTATGCAATCATATGTAAGAGACTTGAGCATCCATATATTTTGGTATCTGCAGTGGGTCCTGGAACCAATCCTCTGCAGATACTGAGGGACAACTGTACCTGGTGAATTAGAGATAGAGCCAGAATTAGAACTAATCTGCCTCATTTCTAAGTTTCAGCTCATAGATGGAATTTAACTCAAGGATTGTAAGTTTGTGCCCTTGCCCTTTCCACTTAGCTGAGATACAGCCCTAGGCCGTCCACCACTCAGTGTTCTAGGCCAGGAGTTGGCAAACCAAATCTGGCCCACAGCCTATTTTTGTAAATAAAGTTTTACTGGGACACAGCCATGCCCATTTGTTTATGTATTATCTGTGGTTGCTTTCGCACTATAATGGCAGAGTTGAACAGTTGCCACAGAGACCATATGATATGCAGAGCCTAAAATATTTACTATCTTGTCCTTTATAGAAAAAGTTTGCTTACCATTGATTGGTAGTCAGTCACACTACCAATCAGTAGGACCTGGTAGGTGAAATGGAGCCTATTTGCATCCCTGGTCTAACATGTCCTGTTAGTCATCCATTACTGCTTTTATTAGCAATATTAGCATTCAACTTGGTCTCTGACCACAAGGCTAGGGGAGATGAGGATAGTACAGACAGAAATAAGGGAACACATCCACACATATGTTAAAGGGTATGTGCACTCTCTATTCTCTTGTCTCTACATGACTTTTTATTAAATTGGATAATTTAGGAACCTGTGCTTTCTCACTAGGCAGGTATTACCTCTGTGGCTGATTAGATTAATAGATTTTAACTAAAAAACAAAAAACACAAACAAACAAAACTTGATCAAGATTGCTTTCTTTCTGATCTGGAATTTAGTAAATATCTTTAATCAAATTGGACATTGACCACTGTTACAAATGATTGGTTCAAGTCCATGGGAGACTTTGGGAAAGTCCATAGGTCATAGTTTCAGATCTAGAAGGTTAATATTGTTATGATACCAACACCTTGACTTTTGACACAGAGTTTTCCAGATAAAAGAAATCCGGTTTCTCAAAACCTCAGGTAGAATTTACTGAACTGACTATATCTCCAGCTGATAACCCCCTTTAGTTACCTCAATATGTAGAACCACGGGCTGCTTCCTGAATCTGCTGAACATCTGGTGCTTTGAGGTTTTGCAAGTGCTGCTTGCTTCCTCTGTGAGGCATGAGCTTTCTTCATTGCTTAACTAGCTTCCCCTAGTCCTCTGTGACTCAAGACCAGTGCCATCTCCTCCAGAAAGATTTCCCTGATACCTGTTCCCTGGACTTACCTCTGTCATGGGCTTTTCATACCACAGTGTTGTGCCCATTTACTTCTCCACCTCTTCTAGGAGTATCACATTAGGCGAAGTTGTCAAGAGCTGACGAGCTTGGCCTCCAGAGAGGCGACCACTTTACCCCTGAGAACATGAGCTGGAATGGAGCATAGGTTGCCCTTGTTCTTGTTCTGACCTTCCTGTTTATCCAGAATCAATCTGAGACACGTGCATTTCCTTTGGCAGCCCACACAGCACTTAACCTTCACCATGCAAATTAGTATTAATCTATCAAGGATTCCAGGCCAGCCTGTTTTTGTCCCCATTAACCTCTGGCTAGCCCTACACTTTTCCAATAAAAAGAGCTCCATTTCCTAATCAATGGTCATTTCCCGATGGAAATCATAATTATGATTATGCAGCATTTGGTTAGTATATGCAGCTTTATGAGTGTGATTGATAGAAGTGAGGCAATGGGACTGAGTGGGTCATGTGCCCAGTTGTTTTGCTCATCTTATTTTCCAGGTTACGTAGGGTGGCCGTATACTTTATTGTTGAAATAGGGGCACTTTGGAGAGTGAAAGGGGACTCTGTTAATAATTATGCCATGAAAATAGACATGAACTGGGTGGATGGTCACCCTCGGTTTTCAGTATTTGATACCACAGAAAGTTATTATATTTTGTAGGTTTTGCCATATAACTATGAATAACATTTACTCTTTCTTGCCCCTTATGTTACAATCAAGTATGTTAAATACATCCATCTTAGAAGGGCCCAAAGATAAAGTCACAAAATGACCTTCCCAGCAGATTGTCTTTTGCTTGTGGCTTATGCCAAGCCTAAGGAGCTAAGCCAAAGCTTGTAAACTCAGCACCGCCTTGACGCTCTAGTTGGTTAGGAAAGTGGCAGAGATATCTTGAAGCTGTTTGTGTTCCCCGCTCTTTATTCACCTCACTGCAAAAGGAAAGCACTTCTGAAAGGGGAGAGGTGGAGATGGGCTGCAGATAATTTATTTGATGATCTCTGGTCAGACCACCTGCTAGTGACAATGAAGGTGGAAAAGGAGTGATTCTCAAGACAGCAAATAATTTGCCACAGTGAGAACCTATTGTATGTGCTGATAAGAAATGGATTGTCTTGAGGGAAAAGAATAAATGGGGTGAACTCAATTTATTGCTGTTGACATATGGGAAAGAAAAATATATAACCCTGAATATCCTATATTGGCAAGAATAGTTCTTTATTATTGTTTAATTTATTAGAAAACCTTTAAAAAGAGTCTTGGCTGAATGTTTGTTTGCTTGTGTGCTTAAAGAGCACAGCGTCTTTGGATACATTTAACATTGTATCCTGTCCTTCCTCCTCCACCCTTATTTAAGTCAAACTTTATCAGTCAAATTAAAGATGTTCTTCAGATACTAAATCCCTACGAGAATCTGTCAGTAAGAGATTCTTTCAATTGGGATGATGTTCTTGAAGATGCAAATTAATCCTAAACAAGACCTGATGGTGCATCTTTGTGAGGACAATTTGTTTTCTTTACTGTAAGGAACTGACTTGAGGTATGCTGTCACTTGAGGAGAGAATATTTAGTTAGGTGATTTAGACTAACGAAGTATCTTATACAAGTCCCCACTAGGGTTTTAGTAAGCAGTGTCAACACACTGAGACGGTGTTGACATTTACAGGGAAGCTCACCTAATCCTCCGGTGACCATCTCCTCTTCTTCCCCCTGCTCAATGTTGTCTCCTACCCTTTCCTATTATACCTGTAAGAAATGATCTTCTCCCCTATTGGGATAGCTGTCCCCTCACACTATTGTCTGTGTGCTCAGTTCAGCTCAGCTCAGTCTGGAAACAAATATTTTTAGCACACTAATAAATAGAACAGGGATGGGCTTGTAGTTTGATTCTATGCAAAAATAACAAATTACCCAGCATGAATACCATGGATGCAGGTTTAAGGATGCTCAACCCTAGAAATGTTTTGCCATCTAGACCAGTGCTATCCAATTAAAATATAATGTGAATCACGTATGTGATGTAAAATTTTCTGATATCCACACACACAAAAAAACAGGTAAAAATAATTTTAATAATTTATTTTATTTAACCCAATATATGCAAAATATTCATCTCAACATGTAATTAATATAAAAAGTATTAATGAGTTATTTACATTTTTTCCTACACTAAGTCTTTGGAATCTGGAGCATATTTCAATCCAGACTGGCCACATTTTATGCATTCAGTAGCCACATCTGGCTGTGGCTACTGCATGGGACAGGACAGTGCAGATTGAGATCCCTGTTACTCACAATGTGGTCCATAGACAGATGCCACTCCATGAGCTGCTTGGCACACATCCACAGTAAGTTCAAAAATTAAGAGGAAGCATTTAAAAATTTCAATAGCAATTTTATAGTGCCAGCATGGGATCATTTTAAAAGTAATTTTTTCTAGTTGTATTGTACAGAATATTAGTCTGCAATTGATGAAGGAGGTGGCGGGGGGAGGCGGGTGTGAGGAGGAACCTGACTCTTCCTCATTCATAACTTGAGAAACCCTGCCCTAGACCTTCCGCCCTCCCTGCCTTGCACTTCCTGACCTCAGGTTAGCTGAGCAATCTGCAGACATGAATCCCTTGAAAGTCACTAGCACAGCTCAATGTGGGACTGTGGCTTTATTCCGCTTTTTATCTTCACAATGTTTCATGATATTAACTGTTGTCCATTTCTTTTTCCTTAAAACATTCTCTTCCTAAGATTATTGGTTCCCTGGGATGATTCCTTCATCTTTCTTCCACTATCTACTCCACCTTCTGCAGGGAGCAGCATGGTTGGAAGTGGGCTAATATGGGAAGAGTGATTTGTCTGCTGAGCATAGGATGGTGAAAGTGGGAGGCTGGGGAGAGGTAGACAGGGAGAGGAAAAGCACGTAAGGAATTCAGATGTGATAGAGCCCGCATGGAGGCAGCGGCTGGGCAGTGGAGAGGAGAGGAAAGGACCAGGTTGAGGACCATCAGTAGGTGCAATGGCAGCACGTGGGAGTGAGGGAGGGAGCAGTCGAAGCCAACTCCCAGGCTTGAGCAACGGGACTCCAGAGAGGGCCACATCCTCCTGGATGTCTCCCCAGCACCTGAAAGTTAAAGTCATTGGATCCAAAATGATCTTCTCTCCTCCTCCTCTCTCAGCTCCTCCTCCTGACTCCATTCTGTGAGTGGGTCACCACTTGTCCAATCACCTAGGTTCGCAGCCGGGGTCGCTTTACCTCCCTTCTACATCCATCTCCTGGGCAGCCCTATAGGGTCTATTTCCACAGACCCTCTCTTTTCCAGCTTCTTGTTTCCACTTCCACTGACATTTCTCAGCCACCAGCTGGATAAGACTCACTACTTCTAGCCAGGCTCTTCAGTGTTCTCCTGATGTATCTTCTTGTCATCAGCCTCTGCGTGCTCCAAGCCACCTTGCATGTCTCTGCCAAACCATCTTAAGAGGAAGCATCAAGCCTGTCTTTTGTGCCCCAAATCCTCAATGTCCACTTATTGCCTACGAATGATGACTAGTCTCCTTTCCGGGAGTTCAAGGCCCTCCATGATCTGGATCTCGTAGAGGTTTTTAGGCTCATCTTCCACCCTATGTTACTGGGCTGTCTGCATGTGGGGCCCTGTGATGGATCCTGAGGTGCAGCCCTAACCACATGAGAGATCGTGGAGGGAAAGGCAAGGGTCACTGGAGCATATGGCAAGGGGCTTTGACCCTACTCAGGGCTCTGATTAAGCTGAGCTCTGAAGCCTAAGATGTTAGAGAGTATGTGATTCACACTTGTCTTGCCTGGAAGAAGAGCAAGTGGCTGAATCACAGAGGGAATGGACAAGCCCAAATGATGGTAGGGAGGGCACAGGCAACTCTCTTAAGAATGTGGGACTTAATGCTAAGGGCAGTGGGAAACCATGGAAGGGTTTTAAGCAGAGATGTGAAATGACTGGACTCACTCTTTAAAACGTTCATCTAACTGCTATAGGCATTAACTATTGGTCATCTCTTTTTTCCCCTAAGACTTTCTCTCACTAAAAATTTTAATCCTACATTAATTTTTATCCCATGTAAATTGGGAATTCCAAGATTATTTTTCAAGAAGCTATTTTATATAACATCTCTCTTGAATGTCCTGTGTTCTCTGGAACACAGTTTGGGGAATGCCAATTTAAATAATTTCCTCTGCCTGGGATGCCTCCTTGCCCATTTCCTTATTGAAATCCAGCCTGTCTTGCCATATCCAGATTCAATCCATCTTTCCAGTCCTGGCTCAAATTTCAGGAGGCTCACCCAGATCCTACTGTCAAACCTAGAATTAGCTTTCTTCATCCCATAAGCCAAGGTTCCTCATGTATCTCTGAGGCGACAATTCTAGGCTATCAGCGACCTCTGTCTTTTTTGAACTGCTGTAGTGCATCATTGATATATTTCTTGGGCACTCATCAGTCTACCTTGCATTAGAGCAGGATGTGTGTGCCTTAATTTTCCATTAAAGGCAGGGATTAGAGGTTATTAGTTTCTATGTCTCTCTCACACTCCCACTATCTTTCCCTCATGTTAGGAAAGTGCCTTGTCCAGAGGAGAAGCTTGGTTGATGTTTAATTAGTTCTCACCCCTTGAGAAGCCACCCTTCCACTATTCAAGGCCACATATACATACAGCACCTTGTGTCTTCAGCAGAACTGCAGTCCTCCCAATCTTGTCTGGGTGTCTGTCAGCACCCTGTGCCTGTGGCAGCCAGGGAAGAGCTCTCCCTGCACTCAGTCCTTAATCCATTGGGATCCTGAAAGCCCTGGCAAATGCCTTCCACCCTCCCTATACTTTTCTTCTCCAGATCACAACTCTGGAATTCTTTCCAGAGATCCCCCAAGGGCATCTGGAAAGCACAGACCAAGACAGCACTGAAGGGAACATTCATCTCTCCACTTAGTGCTTTCTCAGTTTCCCAGTTGGTAAACTGGGGAAGAGAAGGTCTGTTTCCTGTTATGTCTGTGGGTGTTTTCTCAGCCTGTGCCTAAGAACAGGCTTTCTTTGGTCCAAAAGGTATCATAGCTGTGCTTCCCCTTTGTGAGAGCTCATGTGTGATGAAGGCAAGTGGGGAGTAATGGCTTTTGTCAAGGAGTCTGTCCTCCCTGTGTCAGTGTCAGCTCCCATGCCAGGGCTTGTTCCCCGCATGCCTTGTGGGAAGGACTGTCAAAGGATGTCAGGATAAATACTCTGCTCCTACTTGTGCCTTTTCTTTCTCTCTCTCTCCCTCCTCTCTTTTGATTCTGTCTTGATGTCATCTCTTCAAAGTATACTACCTGTAAAATATTGATTCACAGCAGGCTGCATCTGCCAGGATCAGATTTCTCTTCTGCTGGCAGCAGTAATAAACTACCACAGACACCGCAGACCCAGTGCCAGCTTCATCACCACTCCACACACACATCTGTCTGTCTTCTGCCTGACTCTACATAATGAAACAGCATCCAG
>NW_007727168.1:99621-126520 GCF_000696425.1 Galeopterus variegatus | reverse complement strand
CAACAGGAATATAATCTCAATGGCCCTGCACCTCCTTCTGTTCTTCCTTCTTTCCCCAACCATCTTGAGCCAGCTTATGGAATTGTACCTTGAAGCACTGATAACTTATGAGCCCTGAAGGGCATATCATACCTTGAGGAAGGCCTTATATGATAGGGGACATGAATTTTTTTTTTTTGCACAGGAATGAGAGAATTAATAGAAAGGTGGCACGGCAGGGGGGTGAAGAGCTTGGACTCCAGAGCCAGAGCCTGGGTTGGGTACCTGGCTCTGCCACTTACCATCCGTGTGATTCTGGGCAAGTCACTACACTATGTCTCAGTTTCTTTGTTGGTATAATGGGATCGTTATGATGATGAGGTGAATTTATAGTTGTAGGCATTTAGAATACTATACATAGCACTATTGAAATGTTTATTGAATACATACGTATACTCTCCCTGATGGGGAGTCAAAAATCTCAGTTAATGGGCACAGTGTGGGCATTCTTCTTTCTGTTTGGGGATGTAACTCACCCTCCTGGAAGCACTCCAGGGCAGCTGGGTCATGAGCCAACACCTGGAGGAGCTGGAATGTTCTCTTTTCACCTTGTCTGCAAATATGTGCTTGTACTAAGGTGTCCCACTCTCTGAGAAGGTGTCTCTTTAGTCAGAAACTCAGCAGTTGTGGGAAGTTTTCTGAACCTCAGTCGTGTGTGTCTCTGTCATTCACATACCATCTGGGGAGGAAAGTATTAAAAAGAGAAGAGGCCATCCGAAGTCAGTAAATCTGTCATCAGAGATGACAGCTGTGGGTTTGCATTCTTGTTTTATTGTGACTTTGAGCAAGTTGGTGAAGGTGGCCGTGGCATCCAGCTCTGGCCTGTGAAGTGTTATGATTTGCTACTGTATTAAGCTACTGAAGGGACCCTACCACTTAGCACCCTCCAGGGAGCCTTCCCTTTTGCAGTACAGGGAAATTTACCCCTTGTGACCAACTGTTAAGCTTCCTTTGAAGCCTCTTTTAATTCAGATTTGGTTGAGCTCATGATGGCTTCAGAGTCAGTGGGGAAAACGTTTACGATATGACAAACTAGCAACCTGTATTTTTTACGTACTAGTAGAGAAATCATGGGTCTTTTATACTTGCATTCGTTTGCTTTTTGTTGGGAGAGGTGTCCTTTGAGACCCCTCAGTTCCTCACTTTATATTCTTTCTCCTCTTCAAGCCTCAAAGCTTCTCTGCACAGTAGCAAGCCTCCCTTTGATGAGGCAAGCTGGAGAAAGTTTCATCTGAAGTCTGCCAGAGTCAATGGTCTGCTGTTGAAAGGGAGACTGCCAAGTCAGATGAAGCACCCATCCCTCCACTGAAGGTTTTGTTTCTTCACATTGAGGGGCCTATTTTCACTTCCCCAAAGGCCTTGAAGGGCACTGCAATCTCGTGGGCATGTGTGGGTCCAATGTGCCCAGCCTCTCACCTTGGTATGCTCCATAGAAATGTCTTATTCTTCTTTTCTGCTGGGATCCTAATTATTGTTTGTATCCCATTTCAGATATAGAGCAGGATATTAGCATTGTGCAAAGCATCTGGACATCCAGGGGTGGGACTATGGAAGACATCAGAATATCTGAGCACAGTGAGGTAGGTGAGCTGTCAGCAGGAAGGCATAAGGGATAAATCTTGACCCTGAGCCAGGCTTCTCAAAGGCATGATATGAGAATGACTGTCCCCTATAAAAAGGGGAGGTGAAGGGAGGGTTATTTGGAAATCATATGTAGGGGTACACTGGCATGATTAACTGCCTGGGCTTGGAGCTCAGTTCTGCCATTGTATGGTCTTAGCAAAACAGCTTTACCTCTCTGTGTCTCCAACTCTTCATCTTCACAATGTGTCGTTGTGAAGATTGAATGTGATAATCCATATAAAGTGCTTAGCACAGAGACTGGCATACATAAGGCTCAGATTAGTGTTAGTTAACTGTTATTATAAAAAATATTTCACAGGGGGCCGGCCCGGTGGCGCACTGTGCTAGTGCGCCACTTGGGAAGCGCGGAGGCGCTCCCACCGAGGGTTCGGATCCCACATACAGAGTATTTCACAGTAAAGAGTTCCTCAGGATATAATCCCTAGGCAACACCATGAAAATCCATGGAAATGAGGTCTTTTAAAGTCCAATTGATAAAGAACTTAAAAGTCACTCTTGTTTTTTATCCATCAGCAAAATTGTTCACGTTCTTCCTCCTATTATAGTTTCTAGCAAGCAGTAGGCATTCAATAAATACTTATTGGATAAGTGAATACCAGTCTTACAAACATATCTGTGAGCTCAGTGATCATCGGTATCCTAAAAAATCTTACCATCAGCTCCATTGATTTGATTACAACTTTATTGTTCTTTTTGATTGAAAACATTTTCTTTTGTTTACTTTGTTCTTGTTTACATCTGAGGCCTGGGACTCTGTGTTTATATGATGGAGTTAACCTAAACCATGTGAAGTGTTTCCTGTGCATTCATTTAACCAATATTTATTGAGAATCTTCCATATTTCACTAAGTGCTACTACAGTTTAGGCTTTACCTTCATGATCTGAAAGAGAACAAAATAGACTAGAACAATAAAATGTGATAAGTGTTCAGGCAGATATGAATAGAAGCTGCTATAGAAATACAAAAGAAGAGCTCTTTACCCACTTCGTGAGTGTGTGTGCATGAGGGTGGGGGAGCTCAGGGAAGGTTTCCTAGAGATGGTGGCATCTAACATTCTGACAGTAATGTATAACATTTCAATGACCAAGTGGGTATTACAGTGAGAGAAATGTTTGTAGACTGACTAAACATTTAATGGAAATCCTAGGATGAGGAAGTGGGACTCTCGACATNAGCACAGAGACTGGCATACATAAGGCTCAGATTAGTGTTAGTTAACTGTTATTATAAAAAAAGTATTTCACAGTAAAGAGTTCCTCAGGATATAATCCCTAGGCAACACCATGAAAATCCATGGAAATGAGGTCTTTTAAAGTCCAATTGATAAAGAACTTAAAAGTCACTCTTGTTTTTTATCCATCAGCAAAATTGTTCACGTTCTTCCTCCTATTATAGTTTCTAGCAAGCAGTAGGCATTCAATAAATACTTATTGGATAAGTGAATACCAGTCTTACAAACATATCTGTGAGCTCAGTGATCATCGGTATCCTAAAAAATCTTACCATCAGCTCCATTGATTTGATTACAACTTTATTGTTCTTTTTGATTGAAAACATTTTCTTTTGTTTACTTTGTTCTTGTTTACATCTGAGGCCTGGGACTCTGTGTTTATATGATGGAGTTAACCTAAACCATGTGAAGTGTTTCCTGTGCATTCATTTAACCAATATTTATTGAGAATCTTCCATATTTCACTAAGTGCTACTACAGTTTAGGCTTTACCTTCATGATCTGAAAGAGAACAAAATAGACTAGAACAATAAAATGTGATAAGTGTTCAGGCAGATATGAATAGAAGCTGCTATGGAAATACAAAAGAAGAGCTCTTTACCCACTTCGTGAGTGTGTGTGCATGAGGGTGGGGGAGCTCAGGGAAGGTTTCCTAGAGATGGTGGCATCTAACATTCTGACAGTAATGTATAACATTTCAATGACCAAGTGGGTATTACAGTGAGAGAAATGTTTGTAGACTGACTAAACATTTAATGGAAATCCTAGGATGAGGAAGTGGGACTCTCGACATCCAGTCTTGCAAAACATAACACAAAGAAATGTCCTGACTGGACATCCCTGAGATGAATCTCTTTAATTTTTAGAAGCAATCCAGTTCTGTGGTTATCCTACTGGAAGATCAACGAGAAGTCGGCGAGCAGAGTAAAGGGGGGATGAACTATCTGTATTATGATGAACTGAGCTAAATTTCCACCTTCTGGTGGCAGAAATTAACCAAAGGTGGCAAGGGTGTTGCGTAGGGCATTTCTCTCAGAGTTTCTGTTCTTGAAGAGAGAGTGAGAGAGCTTTATTTTATGCTGACTAATATCTGTCAAAGAAGAACAATGCGAAGAGTTAAGCAAAAATATCAGTAGATCTCTTTTATTAATAACATTGAGATGGACACACAATGCCTGCCATATTATGTAGGAAATTGCTTGGATAACAAAAGCCCTTTTACTTCATGAGTAAACACAGACAAACGTATTTGAGTCACATGGAAGCTAGTTCAGGTAATGGCCTGGCATCCACAATGGTAAAAAGAAATCAAGAAGGATTGGAAAACAAAGGAAAAACTTATTTGAAGAAGAGGGACAATCAATAACGTCAGCAAGCATGTCTGTTCATCTGTAAAATGAGGGGTTTGGGGCTGGAATGAGTCCAAGTTTCTTGCCAACTTTGGCCCATCATATACCTACGGATCCAGTAAGGAACAGACAAGCATTAGAGGCATTCACCGAGCTTGTTAATTAAAACATTCTGCTTTTCTTCTCAAGAACCGAAGATTCCACATTGTTTAAACCTGTGACATCTTTTCAAGATAAAAACGAAAATATAACAAAATACAAGCAAAAATAATAGAAAACAAAGAAAAGAAATGTTGCACCATCAAACTAATGCGTCAGTGCATATGCCATTTTCTCTGGGACTGAGATATTTGAAAAGTTTATTAAATCTTTGGAATATTGAATAACATTTAGTACACCATTTCCTGGTTGTACTAAAGAGTATTCCCAAAGCCCCTAAGAGTGAAGATTTTTTTCAGGAAACTTCAATTATTTCAGAGTCAGGATTGTTATAGTCATGTCAATGTGTTAACACCAGGTAGTTTGGGCAAAACTAATAAGAACCTCTCTCCTAAGGCAGAGATGAATGTTTCCAGACACAGATGTGTTCTGAACACCTCAAAGAGTCCTATCCTCTTCCTGGGATGACTGTTTTTGTGTGTAATTCGCACAAAGTCTTCATCAGTCAATGTCTGCTCTGCTCAACTCCTTGTTAGTGTGAAGAAGATTAAACATTAAATCATTGTTCTTTGAGAGTCTCAAAGCAACTCAGCACATATTTTAGTAGACTCTTAAACATTTATGTTCATTTTCTTTTTTAAAGATTGGGGGTGCTTAGAAATAACAAGTTCCACCAAGGCCAGGACTAGGATGAGGGAGTAAGGTGCCGAGGGTGCAGAACTCAAGGAGTCACTCTCTCACCCTGCACTTGCACGACCCCGAGAGCTGCTCCTTAAATTGTGTGCCCGAGGCACCTCGCTCTCGCCCTAGTCCCGTCCCTGAGTTCTGCAGATAAACCAGTGTGAAAAGTGCACATCTGAGGTGAACAGAGCAACCTGTGACTGCTCACACAGAGTGTCTGTCAGAGTTTGGGTATCTGGTAGCAACTTCTTAATGAGAAATGCAGGGAAATCAGCTCCAATGTCAAGGTGAGTTCCTGCTGAGCAAATGACATCAGGGAAGAAAAGCTCCTCTTTTGGTCTTTGCTTGAATAATAATAATAATAATAAAAAAGACCTATAATTGGATTTCCTTAAAGACTCAGAGAACTAACATCTTTATAACTTTTCAGATTGAAAGATAGTCCTTTTGAATTCTATTAACTTTGCAGCCTACATTTTTTAGAAAGTAAGATTATGTAGCTTCTGAAGGAAACCAGGAACAATGAAGTGAGCAATATTTGCATTCACAAGTTATTCTGTGTTGGCAGATTGTCATCTTTTGTAGAAATATCACAATTTTTCAAAAGGACCACTTTGAAGATAAAGAATTATATTTAATCATTTTTGGGGGGGTTAATAAAAAAGTTGTTTTGAATGCTCACCCTGACAATCAAAGATCTCGTTGCCCTTTAGGATGGTGCAATCCACTTCGGGTGACCACATTGCTACCAAGGGCACCACCCCCTTCTCATCTTCAATGCTGGGAGAACAATAGCCCGCATTCACACCCGTGCCACTTAAGTTTCTAAAGCATTCCTTTTAGCAAATAATGAATGCTCAGTTATCTAGGAAATTTTAGTAGCTGGACATCTAAAGAAATGGCAGCTAATAGCTACAGCAGAAGAGAGTAGCTTGCAAATTTTATGGATAGACCAGAATACTATATTTTTATAGTCCTGTCTTAGAGTAAAATCCTAAGCCTCAATGACGTGTTACATGTGAGAAAGAGTTGGCTAGACACAGTCATTGATAAGAAAATGAGATCTCTGAAAAGGATGCCTTTCCTTATTAACTTACAGAAGTTTCAAGGAATCAAGACTGGTAGATTGAAGCTTTGTTTTTAGAAAATTGTAGATTTTCACATCATATGAAAGATGGTGACAGTTTTCATACCTTGTGTAACTAGACACAGCGTTGTTATAGTCAGGGCTGAGAAGGCGATCATAAATGTATCCACTTTGTTGAAGGCGTGAATTCTAAAATATTGTAAAATGCTACTATGTGTTTGCTTTTACTGCTCCTTTAAATTTAGGCTGTGGAAAGATTCCTCTCTTGCTCCTGGCTGGAAGATCTTATAGATTTTATGCTTAATCTCAGGCAAAAGATTGTATATGATCACTTTAAGCTAAAAACAAAGTCTCATGTCAGAAATTAGGATTTCTGGCCCAAATGTTAAACTCTTGCCTTAATCCTCTTTTAAAGTTAAGACTTCTTCTCTGAACTCCCACCCTCATGCTAGATTTACTTCAGTTGAGTTACTTCATTGCCCACTTGTTAGCTGCTTTTCATCTCCACCAGGGTCAAAACTAGGGCAGGGAGGAGAGGGGAGGGACAGGGTGCTTTCCTGGCTCTTCAGAGTCCCATCACTGGGGGCTTCTCCCCTGTAGTTCCCTTATGTGAATGGAGTGGATTGTGGCCTCTTCCTGGGCTCTTGGGTAGTGGTGGATGGTCTTCAGGTTCTCCCGTTCAAGTCTAGAACCCAAGAAAGTCTCGCTCCTTCCAGTGCAGGGAAACACCGGCTCTCTTGGTGCAGGCTGACCTGGGGGGCTGCGGCCGCCACAGAGAACAGACTCGCTAGCTGGAGGTGAGGGGGTCAGACCTCCATGGAGGGGCATCCTCTCACCTCTGGTAGGTATCCCTCTAACTTCTTTTTTTATTTTTTAATTTATTTTTTATTTTTATTTTTTTTTAAAAAGATGACCGGTAAGGGGATCTTAACCCTTGACTTGGTGTTGTCAGCACCACGCTCAGCCAGTGAGCGAACCGGCCATCCCTATATGGGATCCGAACCCGGAGCCTTGGTGTTATGAGCGCCACATTCTCCCAAGTGAGCCACGGGCCGGCCCCCCTCTAACTTCTTCACAAGTCCTTACTCCTTCTTTCTAGTCCTGGCCCTTCTAAGTCCTTTGTATGACGACCTCTCTCACACTCACCTTAGGGCCTGTTGTGTTAGTGCCACAGTCAAAACTGAGGACGGAGGATCCTCGTGTTAATATCAGGCTACAAAATGAAGCAAAGTCATCGAGACATTTTCTATTAAACAAACATAGTTTAATAACATGTCTAGTGATTTAATGATTTTTGTCTGCTTAATATGATCTGATTGGTAAAAATCCTTCACTGAAGTCTGTTCTGTCCCAGGTGTGGTACAGCTCACACTCAGCCAGAGTAACCAGAGTACATCGTTCCTCACTACCATCTCACGCTAACATCTACTCACTTGACCTTTCAAGTGCAGAGAGACCTGCTGCCCTTTCAACTGGGCCTGGCCAAGACATGGGTATTCCTTCCCTGTCACGCCCTGGCTGATTTTAGACAACTATTCCCAGCTCCTCAAAAAATGGAGGAGGTTTCTAAATGTCTAATTCTCTTAAAGGGCAGTAAATCTTTTTCTTTATTGTACACTATATTAAGTGTATGACTCAAAAATCATTTCATAAACTATTGGCCTAACACACTTTCTTCCTTGAAGCCCATCTAAATCTGGCCCTTTTCCAGCTCCCCTCATCCTCCTGCCTCGCCCTCTACACACGTGTACGTACAATTTAGCCTCCTCAGGAAGGGATCTTGTCAAGCATCAGGAACAGAAATACCAAGGCTAGATCACCAAAAGCTGCCATACACATGTTTAGGGCCATTCTACCATGGCCCTACTGTGGGCAGGGACTGCAGATTTTTTGCCTCTGGTGGTTTTGAATCATGCTGAAGTGTGAGAACCCAGGACTTCAGAAGGAACTCAGGCATGTGGCACAAAAGGATTATAATCTAGGAAGCCTGGGAGGACTACATTAGTAGCCAGCACTGAAAGAATTGTCCTTCTTTATACTTTTCTCCTTTTAGTTTTGGAGCAGTATGTTGGAAGGTAGGACTCAGGACGCAGGGAGTGTGTCAGGGCTGAGAGAAGAAGCTGGAAGCTGGCTGTTTCAAGAGTGCTCTTGATGGAGACTTTCAGCAGGCAGTTGATGTTTCTTACTAAGCTGTTCTTCTTAGTTTATCAGAGTGGGAAGTTGATAGGTACTGCAAAGACACAGCAAGAAAAGGAAACCTAAGCATAAAATAAAATTTTAAACAAAATAGAAATTCACCACGTAAGCATTTAGACCATATCTTCCGCACATGAAAACTTTAATGAAGGCAAAAATCTTACTTAAGCGAAACATTTGCCTTGAAAGAAAAGGGTGAGCAACCCAGATGGAGTAATTTCCTATCATTTTCTGTTCTATAATGTAGACAATTCAACACATTTTACCAAATATCTTCTTGATGCTCACAATGGACACATAAATTCAAACAGGATCCAGGCCCTGCCTTCCAGAAGCTTATATTAAGGATGATATTAGCTGATATTTGGTAGCTAGCCATCTATTGCTTTAAACCAAAATTGATTTTTGGACCAGCAATGAAACTACCAATTTTCTATCATGTGATGATTATGACAAAGGAAGATATTTCTAATGTTATTAATTTCTCCTACCCAAAGAACGCAGGGGATGTTAACAGTATGATGGCATTTAAAACCAAAAGCCAGTCTATTCTTTTATTTGTGAGAGAAGACTGAAAATTAGAGAGGACTCAGAATGTGCATGTCCCCTCTTGCCAGGACTCTTTTCTGTTATTATCTTTTAGTTCTAACAGGATGCTTCCTGTTTCTCTGACTTAAGCAAAATGTTATTTCTTAAATCTCATCCTCAGGGCTTATTCTTTCATTTACTTGGTGAATCTAGTTTCATGGCCTATCATGCAGCCCCATTATCCAGTCTATAACTGAGCATGTCATTTTACTCTCAGGCTTATCAATCTAATGGTTTGGTATAGAGCAAATTCATCTTTTTCTCTAGCATAAAGTTTTTTAGATTGAACTAGCTAGTGCCTTGTCTTCCAGTTAAGTGAGACTATTCCCTATAATATTGCCTGGTACTTTCCTACCTTCATACTTTTTCTCTCTTTCCTCTTTTCTCTCCATCTCCATTTATTTAAATCCTTCCTACCTGTTGGGCCACATTTCGGTGCATTTCCACCATAAGGTGCCTGTCCATGTGTAAATCCTGTCTTTCAACAGTAGCCATTTTAAAGGCATAAGTTTGCCGCCGCCATTTCATAAGCGCTAATGTACACGTCGCTAGCTGCCTTCTCTTCCGGGGTACAGTGACTTTGCACTTTTTTCCCGCTTGCCCTGTCCTCACCCCTCCCCCCGGATAGCAGTGTGTCAACTCCCTATTGGATAAGGGCTCCCCCGCCCCTAGTACCTTATAAAAATCCCTGTCTGCTGTAATAAACAGAGTTCCGGCTTTGACCGCTCTCCTGGCTCGGTGTTCTTTCTTTGTCCCCGGGCCGAAGCGCAGAGGGGATCGGGCCTGCGACACTCATCATCCCGCTCAGCCCCATAAGAGGTTGCCGCCGGCTGGTCCGGGGTCTCTTCCAGCCCGGCTTTGTCGGTCTCCGGCAGTGGGAGAACCGACACCTACCCTTTATATATAACACAAATGTTACCTTTCCTGGTTACTTCCATTAAGTCTTTCCTGATTTCCCAATCAAAAGCAAACTTTTTGTTGTGAATGCCTGTTGTACTAGTCATTAATGCTGTTTACTGTATTTGGTTCTCTGTCTCATTTTGGGCATGTAGTAAAATTGTTTCTCCCTGCCTCTGAGCTCATGCATGGTCATAGCCCATTTTTAGCCAACAAAATGTGAATAGTACTGACATGTGTCACCTCCATGTGGAAGATTTAAGGGTCAGTGTGTGCTTTGCCATTTTCTCTTTTCCCTCTGCCATCTGACCAGTGATGTTCCAGACAGTGGCTGCTTCATCAGCCTGGACTGCAGAATGGGGATGATGATGATGTGGAATTGAGCTCCCAGTCAAACTGAAATAGATGTGTAATATGAGCAAGAAAAACGTTGTTATTTGAGTCACTGACGTTATAAAGTTCTTTGTTATTGCAGCAAAGCCTTGTATATTCTGACTGATAATACCCATGCATGATGCTGATATCTCTTTATCCAATTAGCTTTAAAAATGCATACTGATACTCAGTCCAGATGACTGCAGACCCAGCCAATATCTGACTGCAACCACAAGAGAGGAAGCAGAATTTTTTTGTCACCTGTTTTCTCAGTGTCCATGGAAATTCTTTTCAAAGTAGTCATTTATGCACAAGGAATGTGTGCAAGTTAGAAGTAATTAAGACACACCTTCCTTGTCCTACTCTTTAAAGACCAGGCCAAGTCTAGAGTGACCATTAATTTTAGGTGTCAGTTTGACTGGATTAAGGGGTACCCAGATAATGGTAAAGTGTTATTTTGGGTGTGCTCGTGAGGGTGTTTCTGGAAGAGACTGGAATTTGGATTAGTGGACTGAGTAAGGATGATCCACCCCCATTCAATGTGGGCAGCATCGTCTAATGTGCTAATGGCCCAGATAGGGAAAGAAGGCAGAGGAAAGGCAAATTCATCCTCTCTTTTTTTGGAGCTGGGACATCCTTCTCCTGCCCTTGGACATTAGAACTTCAACTTCTCTGGCCTCGGACTACAAGACTTGCACCAGCGGCTCTCCAGATTCTCAGGCCTTTGGCCCTGTACTGAGAGTTATACCATCCGCTTTCTTGGTTCTGAAGCTTTTGAGCTTGAACTGAGTCATGCTACTAGTCTTCCTGGTTCTCCAGCTTGCAGACGGCCTGTGGTGGCACTTGTCAACTTCCATAATTGTGTGAACCAGTTCCCCTAATAGATCCTCTCTCTCTCTCTGTATTTATGTATGTGTACGTATATATCCCACTGGTTCTGTCTCTCTGGTGAACTCTAATACAGCTGGTGTTCCCATGTTTCTACCTTTGGCTCTCTCCTGTTCTCTGCACATTCTCCCTGGAAAATCTCATACACCACCATGATTTCAACCACAAACTATATGTCTATGACTCCCATATCCTTATTCTAGCCCTGGAAAGTCCTGCCTGCCCAGCAGAGCTCTTCCTAATTTTCTGACTTACAAGATTATGAACAAAATGAAATGGTTCTTTTAGCCACTAAGGTTTGGAGTAATCTGTTATACAGCAATAGTGACCAGCGCAGTGGAGCCCCTTCATCGCTCCTCTTGTTCCTTCTCTCACTTGTGCTGGTCCTGCTGCCTCCCTTGTCCCTATCACACAGCTGCTCACACAGGGACCCCATCCTGACCTTGACCACAGAGTCCCCACACTTGCTGAGACCCTGATTCAGAATAGTCTGAATGGCTTCTGAAATGCTGATGGATCTAACCAGTCCTTTGGGTTCTCAAAGCTGTTCACAGTAGTGATATACAATTTTACTTTCTCTTTCAGCCTACTTGTATGAAAAGAGGAGACATATTGGCACAAGGAAGATTTCATGTATTCTTTGTCTGACTTTCTCTTGATTCTGATGGCAAAAAGCTTTAGAACAGTTTCTAAGAATCCATGTACTTGTTTCAAATTTAGGGACGTGGCAGCATGCCATTGCTGTGGTTAGATTAATTTGACTTGGCAAAGTATCAATGCTGGTGTATAGTGGGAAATGATGCTGTCTGGATAGGCTGGGGCCACGATGTGAAGGACATTGAATGCCAAGCTAAAACATATCAGCTTCATCCTGTGTGTGGTGGGGAGACATCAACATTTTTTAACAGTAGGAAGGCATGACGATAAAAAAGCAGAACCACAATCAGTGTGCTGGGTGGGGTAGATTGCAAGGGTAACAAGGCTGGGTCAGAAGACTATTGCAGTAGTCCAGGTATTGAGAGAAAGGTGAAGAGAATCTGCAGTAAGACCTGGCAACAGGGTGGAGAGGAAGCACAGATGTGAGGGACATCCAGAAGGAGTACTGAGAGGACCTTGTGGCCACCTATGTGAGTATATGGGTCAAGCAGTGGTGGAGAAGAGACCCAGCATTAAACCACTTCAGTATACGTAACTGTTCCTATGATTAAGTATTTGTGCAGCTTTATATATACACTACCACGTGCTGACAGCTTTATATATACACTAGTATTAATCCTTACAGTAATCATGGAGGCAGGTTGTATTAGTCTGTTTCTGTTATAACAGAATACCTGAAATTGGGTAATTTATAGAGAAATTTATTTCTTACAGTTTTGGAGGCTGGGAAGTTCATGGTTCAAGGAACACATCTGCTGAGGGCCTTCTTCATGGAACTCTACAGTCCTGTGGTGACCAGCTTATCACATGGCGAGAATGGTTTGAGCAAGAGAGACCTAAATTTCTCACTTGCTCTCCTTTTAGAGCCATCAGAACCACACCCGTTACTCCATGAATGGGTCAACCCATTCACAAGGGCACAGTCCTCCTAGTCCAATCACTTCTTTAAGGCCCCTCCTTTTCGAATATCATAAGTGGATTTCCAACCCTCTTAACACTGCTACAATGGAGATCAAGTTTCCTATACATGAACTTTTGGGGGACACATTTAACCCATAGCACAGGTACTCTCACAGCAAAGGTAAAAAGAAGTATTGAGGTATGGAGGTTAACGCTCAAAGTTATACAGCCAATAAGCAGTATAGACAGGATTTGAATCCAGGTGATACACCTTCAAAGTTGATTCTCTTCACCATTATTCTTTATTCCCTCTATTTATTTCAGAACTCCCAGTCTTTTTCGTTTAGTCTGATCACACTTGTAGAACTTAATGAAATATTATTTGATGCCGAACCTCATTTATTGCTAACAAATGACCATCCTCCCATGACTGAGGAAATAAATCAATTATATTCTAGGTCTATGGAAGCATTTCTGAAATAGGGTCTGTGTGGGTCAGCCAAGAACATATTAAGTGGTATAACAATATCATTACCTACTCTTTCACCACTCTGATTCTGTATTGCTATATATTTGCAACAATAATTGCTCTATAAATCCATATGCAAAATTTGCTAAAGAGAGGGAGAGAAGAGGAAAGGTGGGGTGGGGGGAAGAAAAGGGAGAAAGAGAACTTCAAAAAAAATGTAGCTTCCATAGAGTTCTTTATATGTACTGCAGACTTACATTTCAAGGTGACCTACTCCAATAATAGAAATATCATTCATGGAAAAAATCATCAAAAGTATAACTACAGACAGAAACAAACTGAAAACTATATTGTTAAGTGTAATATAAGGAAATATGCTTCTATTGTTCCACGAAATTTGTGAGATGCAATCCAATAAACTAAAGCAACTTAATGATTAAAATATGTGTTTTGTTGGGGGTGGAAACAGGTGAGAAGTGAATTTGGAAAATGATTATAACTGCTTCACATGTGCATGGTGCCTTTGCTGCAATGACCTTCCTACACTTCATGAATGACTTATCCACATGCATGAATCCTGCCACCATTGGCAGAGAATATGGGAGAAGTAAACAGTGTTTATCAATGAGTTTTGTTCTCTTGCAAAACAAACAAACAAACAAACAAACAAAGAAACCAAAAAACCCAAAACAAAACAAAAACCAACCTTGGTAACCGAAAGATGATAGAAGTTGCTGTGACAGTCTCTGTAAGCTCATTGATTGTGGACGCATTTGTAACATCTGGATTGAAGCTGCTAGGTTCAATGGGCGTTTAGATGAAATGGGAGGTGGGGAAACCTCCCTCCCTGCCTCCCTTGCCCCTCTCTTCCTCCCTTGTTCCCTCTCTTCTCTGCTTCTTTCCTTTCTTTGAAATTTTCTGAAATGACTCAAATTCTGACTAAGCATTGGAAGGAAATCTAGTTCTAACTTTTTTCCTTCCTTTATACTTAACATGAAAACACAATTTCCTCATAGTAGTTCCTGATTTACATTTCTGCCCCATTGGTGGATTTTTTCCTCACTGTTCAGCAACATCTCACTCCTAATGACTATTTATAGCCTCCCAGGGTTTCTGTGGCCCTAAGTATCACTGTTGAATCTATCAGAGTTCTTGCCTATCCTGATTGCCTAGGTGCACCTGCTGTGGGATTTATAGCCTTGAAAATAAGTACCAAACACCTAGTGGCTTATAAACTTTTTTCCCCTTAAATCTGTCTTTCAAGATAGGTTGCTTTCCACCCTTTCCCTCCTTAGGAGGTCTACAGTGGCTGTTTCTACATGATGTTGAATCATCCAGATGAAAGTGGAAATTCTGTCAATCTCCTGTTCTCAGCTGTAGTTTAATGTAAGAGGCATTTGTGTGGTTGTTGCAATGAAAACAAGATTGGCAGGAGGAGAGGGAGCTAGATCTCTGCCTTCCAAGTCCTCATGTCTTTCATCCTGAATTACTGGGTCCCTTTATCCCACCACCATCACATTGAGACTGAAAGAAGTGCTATCTGCTTTTGATACCGAGCTCTGTGTGCTACTGTCTTCTGTCCCCACATCTGCTCCTTCTCACTTTGCTCAGGCACTTGGTCCTGCCACACACAAAGGCTGAATATGTGTTACATAGATTTACCTTTTACTATTCACAGAGAATGAGGGTCATCTCAGCTAAAGACCATCTGTATGTATGTGTTCTGCTGCATCTGTCAGTTAAGAGCAAGGAAAGTATGAGGAATGAGAGACTTCTGATGAAAGATGACTGATAAATTGTCCAATCTAGGACTGTCTGCTCTCTCTCTGCTGTGAAGAAGTGGGGGATTGAATGCACACAATTTCCAGGCCAAGCTGATGAGCAGGGCTAATGTGGCAACTTGATGGATTTAGAAACAGCACTGAGACTAACCCTGCTCTTTCATTTAGCCCCAGAACCAGTAACTCTGGCTGAGTGGTGCCACTAGAATGGTTTGAGAACTCACTTCCAAAGGAAGCACAATCCTGCACAGTCATATTCCTAGGACTGAGGGGAAAACTCTACCTTTTTTCAAATTGAGCTGATGTAAGCCCAGAGTGGGGTCTCTTCATTATGAGCTGGGGTATCAAGGGTGTTTGATTTGATAGCCTCCTGCCTTTGGAAAGGGGACTTTAAAACAATATGACTATTTTGATTGTCCTCCTTCTGTCACTCAGACCTAATGGGGATCTCCTGTTACATTCAAGTTGACACGACTTAGACTTCTACCCAGTTCATCCTTGTTTAACCTGCCTGGTTTGTCCTAAATAGTAAATCTTGAGGTCCTCCCTGTCCCTATTGGCCTCCCAGTCCTGGAGCCACCACCATATTTCTCTGGGAAAGTTCTTGCCATCGGGGGTATAGACTCCTACCTTTGGCTTCAGATCACTGCATGACCCACTGAAGGTCCAGCCTGATTCCTGGCACCTGGGGAAGAAGCTTGTCAGTGCCTCATGGCTGAACAGTGGAAATGCCCTAACTCCATAGCCACCAACCAGCTCACCATATCTGGGATCTCTTTGTCTCTAATTTCTAAGGAAAATTTTTCTTTCCACTGTCTACCCTGTCTCTATCCCAATATAGGCTCTGTAGTTTTTCTTTATGCTTTTTGTGAGTTTGCTTTGCTTTCTGTATTTTCATATAATACTCCTTATGGCGTTTCTATAATACTTATAACCTAAGCCTGACTCACGCTACCCGAGCTAACCCCTTCCACCACCCCAAGCTCTTACTCTTCACTTTATGGGCTCACTGCATTGATCCCGTTTTGCATATAAACTCTCTTCTCCTATTTCTGGACTCTACACACTTTGATGCTGGTGTACTCTTTCCCCACATCCAGCAATCCCCATAGTATCTGTATCATCGTTAATCAACATCAACAGAGGCTTGCACCTTTACATGGAAGCGTCATTGTGTGTGAAGAATTGTAGTTTTTTCACAGGTCTTATAAAATATGTTAGCACCAATGCAGGCCTAAGCAACCACTGAAGAGTATCATGCCAGTGGAAAACATATGGAAAGTGGGCTGTTCGTCTCTTATTTTTGGTATTTTAACTGAAAATTTGGTGCTGTAAAGTCATAGACACAGTAAATAGGAGCCTACTCAAAGCTGCCTGCCTGATTTGCTTTTGCTGTGTGGGCCAGACAATGACAGCTGAATGACACCAAGGAGAAGGAAATGCTGTGCTTTGGACTCATAAAAAGTCATTTGCAGTGATTTCTTGTCTTGTTTTTGTTGCAATTACAGTACTATTTTTAAAATGAGTCATCCCCGGGGTTTATCTTCTCAGACTGTAAACCCCTCCACCTTGGCTTTGTCTCCCCTGTCTTTCATATTTTTCCTGAAAGATCTGGTAGATGGGAGTAAGCAGTCATCACAAGCCTCCCACTCACTTAGGGAGAGTTTGTAAGAGCTGACACGCAGAGCTTTTGGCATTCCAGTTGATCACCTCACCATTTTCCCTGCCATTTCCAGGCAGGGTAAAAGGCTGGGGGGTGTCCCAACATCAGTACAGACACCAACATATGGCCTTGAAGTAGGTTTCTCCAGGGAATGGGAGCTAGAAGGGGATGTGCTCTTTTCATGCCCCTGTTAATACTCTGAGCTCTCCCCTCTCTTCTGCTGCCTTCTTTTCCCCTCAGGGCCACTGGGGGTGATGCAACCACCTTGTTCCATGTTGGTGCCTCCTACTGGTGCATGATGAGGGAAGTGCCATACTTGCCAAACCATTGGCATGGTCTCTGCCTTATACCAAGGTCAAGTAAAGTACATACCAGGGGAGGGAAGGGAAGTTTTGAGTATTGTAAAAAAAATCTGAAAATTGAGAGGGAGGGGGAAGAGGAACACGTAAAGGGTCATGAAAATCAACTACAATGTATATTGAGAAGTTAAAATAACCCCCCCAAACCCCAAAAAACCAAAAACCCAAAAAATCTGAAAATTTAACTAAGTTCTCCCAGTAGGTATGCACACACGTCTCTGTTCCCTCTGCCTAGAATGAGGTTTCATCCTCTATTCCTCATCCTCTAGCTCCCAGCTCAATGCCACTTTCTCAGGGAAGTTTCCTTATCAAGGCCAAATCCCCTGATTTCAAGCTGCCATGGCACCATGTACCTCTCCTTAGTAGCACTCATCACAGTGGCAATTTTACATTTGCTTGTTTATTTGCTTAATGTTCCTTTCCACAGTAGACTGTAATCTTCATGAGGTCAGCAATGAATCTGTGGTTCAGACTACCATGGCATCAACAGCCCCTGGCACTGCACCAGGCACATGGCAGGTACGTAATCCATATTTGTTGACAGATTAATGCAGTTGGATTGGATGTATCTTACCAAAAAAATTGGAATAGAAATCCTTCTTTTGGGCCTTTGTTGGCAATGTCACCAATAAGCAAAATGTTCAGACTATATGGTGGGGTCTGGCTCCAGGCAAGACCAGCACACCTTGGATTTGGGGATCTCTCTATGGAGCTGCTTGCTTCATGTGTGACTTCATTGGCTAGTTCACTGAAACTGCTAATTTTGGTGATTTGATTATTTTTTTGGGTGAATTGACCAAATGACCATTTTGGTTTCAGCTAACCATAGTAAACTTTAACTAGTTTCTAGGATCCTTTGAGACTCCTGGGATATTTCATTAAGATGATTAAGCTATTTGGAATTAATCTCTCACCTTTCACTTCTATTTTGCTTTACAAAGTCAGGCAGGTGGGGATGTTGGCATATTTTTTGATCTGTGTTGAAGAGAGAAACATGACACTTTGAACTTCCTGCTCTCTCCAGCAGTTCATTCTTTCTTCCATTTCTCCCTTTCACTAAACCTTTCTGCCAAACACATCACACCTTCCTTTTGCAATGCCTGATTCCTGCTCTATCCTTGAAAGCATTCTTTGATCTTTCTTCTTTTTGTCAGCATTTCATTTTTGTAGAGTTGCTCAATGAATTACTGCATAACTGCTCTTATCAGAGTCTAAAATTATATCCCTGGATATCTTTGTAGTTTGCTGGTTTCAATGAATATTCAAGTACTTGTCCAAGAAGTCTCTTTCCCACTGCTGGGTAGTTTGCATTTTTGCCTTATATAACTCAATAGTTCTACATGTGCACACATACACAGTGCAATTATTAGGACACTATTTAGCTGTTGTTTATTGGCTTCATTCACTCATCAACATAATCTTAACTCATGTTGTCATATTCCAATATAGTGAAAGAGATATTACAAAAGGTGATGATAGCACCATATTCATTCGATAGATATTTATTGAGCACTCCTTATGTGTCAGGCATTTGTTAGTCACTGGGAGATAAATGTTGATCAGACATGATAAATGCCCACACTAAGCTTATAGTACAATAGGAGAGAGAAAATTTAATCTGATAATTAAAGCTTTAAAGCTTTAAGAGAAAGCTTCTCTGTAGAAATGATGGTTGAGGCAATATCTGAAAGAAGAGGGTTAACTAAATAGGGGGATGAGGGGGGAAATATGTTGTAAGAGGAGAGAAGAGCATGGACAAAGGCCTGGAGTTGGGAGGAAATATGGCACATCTGAAGCCTGAAGAACTGGATGGAAAAAGAAAAAAGGAAAATGTGTTGAATGCATTGGAGAGCCATCAAGGAAGCCAGGATTTGCAGAACCAAGGTCCAAGAGAGAAGGATAGCTTACTCAGTGAACCTCAGCCTTGCACCCACTTTTTACTTTCAGGAAGTGGCTGATCAAAGAAATGGAGAAAAGAGGCTATGCAGAATGTGGTGGCCTGAGTCTATCTGCAGTTTCACTGGGATTAAAAGATAAAAGTTGATGTTTAGAGTTGCCAAAGTCGCTAAGACTTGAGGGGCTAGGAGAAGAGGCAATCAAAGAAAAGCGATCTTGAAATTCTCCATGAATTTTCTCTTTGAGGTATTTGCTAAATTCCAAGCTCTACAGTAAGGAGAGATGTCAAGACCCACTCAAAAAACAGCATCTATAAAGTTAAAGAGCTGAGCAGAGATATAGGCAGTCTTCCAGATCTGGGGAAGCAGTTGATAGGGCTCAGAGCCCACCAAAGTGGAAGGGAACCAGAAAACAACCCAAGCTTTCAGTTGAGATCCCAAGGGGGGCTATACCTCAAGAGTAAATGCACCCTAAAATCAAAATTAAACCAGAAACATATCACCCCTAACAAAGCTTGAAACATTGTTCTCACTTATTTGTGGGAGATAAAAATAAATAAATAAATACACAAATAAACTGGGGTGGGGGGAAGGAAGAAGACACAACAATTACCATTCCTTGAAGTTGATACGACAAGAAAACAGATATGAGGTTGTTGGGAGGGAGTAGGGAGAGGGTGGAGGGAGGGAGGTTTTGGTAACGTACCACAATAATCAGCCACATTTTATATTGACAAAATAAAATAAAATTAAAAAAAAAAAAGAAACTCCACCTAGATTGGATCGAGGTGATCTGTCCATACTCTATTTACCTGCCAGGAGAAAATTAAACCTTTTTAATTTGTGGAAAAAAGATATCATTTAGAACCTCATGGTTTTAAAAAATATTGTGTGGCATTCAATAAGAAGTTGCCAGGCACACCAAGAAACTAGACCATATGTCCAAAAACAAAGAGGAAAAAAACCTTTAGAGACCTGTAGGTAATCCAGATACTAGAATTAACAAGCAGGGACTTAAAAATATCTATAATTAATATGTTCAAGAAAGAGGAAATGGAGAATTTCACAAGAGAATTGGAATATATTTTAAAAATCAATGGAAATTTACAACTAAAACATAAAATAAGTCAAGAACTCAACAGATGAGTGTGTTAGTTTGGGTCCCCCTAGAATCTGACGCCAAGACAGACGCATAGGAGACTGTTGAGTAGGGAGCAGGAGAAAGTGGAGAGAAGCTTCCAGTCACAATGCAGGCCTGATTCCAGTGGAAGGAGAGAGGAGGATTGACATGGACAGAGACTCAGAACTCAGTACAATTCACAGAAAGCTTTGGCCAGGCTGATGGGGAGTCTTGCAGTCAAAGTTGCCCTATGGAAGAGTCCTGCGTTTTGCTGGAACTGGCCTGGGTTAGTATCCTGTCTGTGCTCAGTCACTGGCTGGGAGTTGCTCACAGGAAGCTTGGCCCCTGCGTGAACACAGTGGTACATCCAGAGAGGCAGTGGCTGGGGTTATCAATCAGTTATGGTCCTCACAACAGAAGATCTGACTGGTTTCTTTTCTTGGCCACTATATCCATCCTTTGTGCCACACAGACCTACTTCTCCACACAGACTCAGGGAGCAGCTCCTCTATGGTCCCGTGGGCTTCTTTTCCTGAGAGGAAAATTAGAAATGGGGGTTAGTGTGATGAACTGCAGACCGGGTTGCTGCAGTTGGTCTTGGGGTGCAACTGGTCCTCATCCTCACCTTTCCACCCTATCCATTCTAAGATTTACCCTTACCCTCAGCTATCACCTGGGTAAGTCCTGGTGGCTATGTAGCCGCCATCTCTGTCAATAAGGTCACTTCATCCTTATGCCCACCATTCTAGTTTTGGGTTGGCCGGTGATGAAACCTGATTAAGGTCATTTTGTTTATTTGGTTGTTCAGTGCCTCTCCTGTGGTGGACACTTTCTGGTGGACATTAACATGTGATGCAAAAATTTTCACACCTCATGCCCACACATCTGTCTATGTCCACCCATATGCCTCTACCCCAGACCTCTTCGTCTCCACACTTTCAGTCATTTTCCTTCCAGGCTTCTGACTGGACAGTCAGCCCATTAGCCATTGTCCAGGAACCTATATTCTCACCTGGGGCCACTTCTTCTTCCACACTGATCAATATCCTCCCATTATGAAGATTTTCCCTCTCCACTGTCTGTCAAAGTACCTCCCAATGTGGTGGTAAGGCAGCTGCTATGTATTTTCATGTACTGAGCCAACCCATCATAAACCAAGTTTGGGCCTTGTCCTCTTTCAGCTGGTCACACAAGAACTCCCTATGGATGGTCCTAGGCAATTTCATTCACAGTAGGTGCTTTAAGACAGCAAAGCACCTCAGTTCAGACACAGTACTACCAACTTACAGAGTAAACTTGAAAGCAAGAAGATGGCTAGAATAGGAAAAAAGAAAAATAAGGAAGAACTCCCTTATGGCTGTATGTGTGAGCCGAGGGATAGGTGCTGGGCAACTGTGGTGCGTGACATAAAGGTCTGAGCTGCTCGATGCTGCAGCTTATTCTTGTGCTCTAATCCTGGGCTTGATCTTGGATGTTCCATTTCCATCTTACGGTAGACTGGTGCTGGGCCCATCTGAATTTATGACGTGGTGGGTCTGATGAAACTAACGTGCAATTGGCAGTTTAAACACATGCTCATTTTGCACCTCATTGTTAAGCATTCTGTCTCGACCAAAGCAGGTGTGTATTCCTGGGCATGCAGTGTGTTGCCTCCAGAATCCAGAAAGGCCCATTGGTCGCTGTGTTTCCTTTTTTTTTTTTGAGGTGGTGAATGCAAGATTCAGCAATTTGTCTTTATTTTGTAAATGATTTTCTGTCTTACCTTTGAACCTTGAAAAACTGGACCCCTAAAAACTTCATATAGTGGTAGTTCCCTGAATCTCCCTGGAGTTTACTCTTTCATGTTTAAAAAACATTTTAATTGGTAGGCCATTAAGTTGGGGTTGATCTAGTGCTTTAAGTTCTTATGTAATCAAATTGAAGCCGGATGTAAACAGTAAAACAAAACTAGAAATTTTACCAGTCAGAAACCACCAACTAACCTCTAACTAGGGTCTTTCCAGTCTAACCAAATATATTTTAAATCAAACATATTTTCTTTGTCTTTCTTTTGCTTTAGCCCATAAAACTCATTGGCCACTTTGCTGCTGTAGTGGTGTTCTCTGAACCTCTTCTGGTTCTGAGTGATGCCCAATTCATGAATCAGTCTTTGCTCAGATAAACTCTGTTAGATTTACTTTGCCTGAAGTTTTTTCTTTGTTGTTGTTTGTTTTTTCACTCTCATTAAGTGGAGTGCTAATACCTTACCAAGGCCTCAAGTATACTAACCACCTCTTTCTCACGCTGTCCAGTCAGCATGAAGTCGTTGATGTAATGGATCAGTGTGATGTTTTATGCGATACCAGGCAGTCCAGAGCTCTTCAGACAGTATTATGACAGGGCGAAGGAGAATTAACATAGCCCTGAAGCTGACCTCTAAACATTGTCGTCCACTCCAAGTTAATGTGAACTGTTTCTGCTCTTCTTTTCTAATTGAAATGCAAAAAGCATTTGTCGGATCAATGGTAGTATACCATGTATCTGAGGCCTTGTTGCAGTCCCACTATGGCACAGCACAGGACGTCAGGAAAATCACTTGGTTGACCTAACACTAGTCTACAGGCATTCTTCAGGATGCATTTGGCTTCTGCGCTGGCCACACTGGTAAATTAAATGGACATATGATAGGGACCATCAGCTCTGCGTCCTCTAGTTCTTTAATGGTGACACTAATCTGTTATCCTTCCTAAGATGAGGTATTGCTTTTGACTTACTATCTTGGCTGGGGTGGGTGCAAACTCAGATATTTCCACACGGCCATCTTCACCATGATAGCTCCTACCACACAAGCCAGTGACTCAATGTGTGAGTTTACTTTGACTACCAAGTATATCAATTCCAAGTATACACTTGGGGACTGGGAAATGACACTTCTGTGCTCTGCAGACCCAATGCGTCCACTAGGAGCTGAGGTTAGCCAGGACTCTCTTTATTATCTAGTCCCTATTGTTCCCCCAAACAAACAGGGGGGCCACGACGACACTTTGGATCCCTGGGTATCAACGTCAACTAAATGTAATAATCCTCAAAATTCCTAGGACAAAACAATAATTTACTGCTTAATAGAGACACATTTAAATCTATGGACTTAGAAGGGTGTCAATAAAAAGAGTGGAAAAGAATATGTCATGCAAAGTTAAACCTAAAGGAAGTTGGTATAGCTTTACTTATATCAAAGATGGAATTCAGCCTATGTTGTGCTGAATTCAACACTCAGAGAAAATGAAGATTCCTGACACTGATCTGCCAAAATAAGTAAAAGTATGTTTCAAAAATATTTTAAAAATTATTTTGATGAATTATCTAAATAAAAGGTCATGAATTTAGGTATACTAACTACTTGAAATTCACTTTGAGTAAATATTGATGTTAATAATGACATTCAAGTTTGAATGTAATGTATTTAAATCTGGAAGATTTGTGAACATTTAATGGTTTATATATTTTTATTTATTTATTATTGGTTATGAATATTCATGAGATACAAAGCTGATTGTCACCCCTTGTGCCATGATGTAAGGGCCAGATTCATACTGGCAGCATACCCATTAGTGGTTTAAATGTCTGTCCAAGTATGCAAATAAAAGTAAAATTACAAAGCAAGCTATATAATTGTTTACTAAAGGACTTTTTTTATTTTAATGATAATGTAATGTATAGCAAAACCTCACATTAATTTGGAAAGCAGGAAAACTATCTAATAGCTTAGTAAAGAATAATAGTGCATTTAGTTAGATAGGAAATAGCAATTGCTTCAAATTACCTGGTGTTTTAACAAACCATTATCAGACTAACAAGATGTAACTTACCCTATGTAGCGATTAAGTAATTAGTGCTAGTATTTCAGAATTAGTTTCAAGAGTTAATGAATACGACAGAGGAGGTCAGGTCAGTGTTCACTTGAGATGACCCTCAACTTGAAAGCATTTTGCCAGGCCCAAGAATATTGGCACATTTTACACATTTATTAACCTTGAGTGAAGGCTATTTTGTGTCATAAAATAGTCTTCATTTGAGTGAAATGGGCAAGAAGTACAAATGCTTATGCCAGGGCTTCATTCACAAAGAGAAACACAAATAAATCAGAAATGGAGTTTTGTTACCAATGCTCCAGAATTTAATTAGATGAGACCATATATATAAAGTGGTTAAAAGTACTTGTACCAGGGTACTTAAAAAATTCGAGGAAAATAGTGTTAAAAGATAATACGAATCTTTCTATGAACTTTTTGAAAACCCCTTGTATAGGCTCTGAAGTCAGACGTTTTGGCTTCAAGTCCCTGATACTTGCTGGGTGGCCATGAGGATGTGATGTTACCTCTGATTCAGTTTCCTTACCTGTGAAACAGGAATGGAAGTAGTAATCAACAAATGCTTCCCTGATCAAGATTCTAGGAATAGGATTTTTATTTTATTTATTTATTTATTTTTTGTCCTTTTTGAGACTGGCCGCACCACGCTCAGCCAGTGAGCGCTGTGAGCGCACCGGTCATCCCTATATAGGATCCGAACCCGCGGCAGGAGCGCTGCTGTGCTCCCAGCGCCGCACTCTCCTGAGAGCGTGAGCTCGGCCCTAGGAATAGGATTTTTAAAGCACAGTGCTTAGCACTTAATAAATTGTTCAGTTTATATTAGTTTGTTGTTATTATAAATAGCTGGCACATGGTA
This sequence comes from Galeopterus variegatus, assembly GCF_000696425.1. NCBI lineage: Eukaryota > Metazoa > Chordata > Mammalia > Dermoptera > Cynocephalidae > Galeopterus > Galeopterus variegatus. The sequence continues at coordinate 101,833 of NW_007727168.1, read as the reverse complement.
GAATATTAAATATACATCTATATACGTATATACTAATATATATAAAACATATTTATATTGCATCATATTATATTATAAATATTAGCTATATATTATATTAGATTAGATACCGGATTCCTTTGATTCACCCCAAAATATAAATAGTTAAAGAATGCCACATCTGATGGCCACATACTTTCCAAGCTTTGCATGCTCAATATGAGGAAAGATTTATTACAATAAATTTTTAAACTATTTACTACAAATCTCTGGAAATTTCTACTACAGAAAACTCAATTTTCCTAAGAAACTCAGGAATCTAAATGTGCAAATGTTACCTTTCACTGTAACTATTCACAATGGTTAAAGCTTCTTTATGTTGGGAAAAGAAAACTAAGCAAACTCTACTCATATCAAAGTGTGAGCCACAGGCTGTGTTTACCCTCACAAGAATCTCTGGGTAGTTCAAGGGAAAAAATAGAGTTTGTCTCAAGTACACATAACAAGAATTAAATAGATAACTGTTTCAATTTTTTTATCAAATGTTTACTAAAGGTAATTTCCAAAGCCTTATTTATTCCTTAATAGGTGGCTTTTTGAATGATGTTTTTGCTGTAGAGATTCCCTTGCAATAAAGTTTATAACGTTAATATGGTCTCACTCCCCAGTTAATAGGGCAATAGAACATTTTATTAAGCTATTCTTGGCATGTTCGCTGGGAGAATTCTCCCATTCAATCTGATCTCCAACTCTTGGTGATGCTGGAGAGCAAAGAAAAAAAAAATTACCCAATTCTTTGGGTAATTAAGATTTTATTAAAAGATTTAAATAAGTAATGCATCTTTTGTAGTATACACATGTGGAAAAGAGGGTTTTCCCAGCAGAAAATGAAATTGGCCTGATAGAGATATAGAACCCTCTCTTTCTATTCAGTAACTTAAGAATGCTTGGCACACAGTAAGTGCTAAATAAATGAGTCAGAGCCCAGGGATCAGAATTTTTAAAAACATTCTTCTCATCAGATTTTCGGTTCTCTCTTTTCAGGTTCCAGCTCAGTGCCCGGCTATTTTATCTGAAGAATCAATTCAAACTAATATGTTAATGATTGACAATTCGTTATTTTTTTCTTTCCTAAGTGATATTTATATTGTTGCAGGCTTTTAGCAATAGTGTCAGAGGTAGGATAGGTTTGTGGTCAAAAAACCCAAGCTCTGGAGTCAGTTCAAATCCTTATTTGAGCTGTAGGCTTGAGTAAGTCATTTAGCTTCAGGTTCCTTAACTGTAAAATGGAAATAGTAACATGACCTAAAAATGAAATAATCCACGTAGTTATGTTATCATTACCACTGAAAAATGTGTGAATTGTGGAGATCCAGAATTTTGGAGCTATTTTTCAGCAATAAAACATGTTTAGAGCTCACAAATCATGCATCCTATGAGGTTACCTCGTCACTACAGTTAATGATAGCCTCAAAAATAATATAATATGTGGATTCCCACCTGGTTCTCCAATTGTGACTACATTAGAGATGAGAGAGTCTAAGATTCATTCATCAACATTTATTTAGCACTTACTGTGTGCCAAGCATTTTGTAAGGTACTAACTAGAGATATAAAAGGAATTAGGAACAAATAATTTACAATTCAGTACGATTAATGCTTTGGGATATTATTTCCTTTTTTTTTCCTCTTTAGTCAGCTTTTATTACTAGGAGAGTCACTGGGAACAATTTACTAGGTCTAATGTAGACATATTTCTGTACTTCCTTTAGGGCTGACTTTACCTTAAAAAAAAATCTAGATGCACTTCTTTTCATCTTTTCAAAGTGGCAGGAGCTTTTTCTCATCTATTCCAAGGTTGCTGCTGTGGTATGACCTCTCACTGCCTGGCAGAGACCCCTGAAGAGGGCTGAAGTGACCATGTCTCATTCTGATGTATGATGGGCCTCATCACCTTTCAGTGCCCTCCAGATTTACTCACAGGTCCCTGAAGACATCACCAGCAAATAAACCCCCTGAATTGCTGCAGGGTCCTTTTCTCCCACTCAAGCCTTCCTTGGGGCTCTTTGCCGACTCTTTAGTTGTGCTGGCTCAGTCTCAACCAATCTGTATGTCAAACCCAAAACACCCTCAATCCCCCAGATGCATGTCTGCACAGATTTCTCCATACTTCAGTCTGCCTGTAGGCAGAACCACTACCCTGTGAGTCCCCCCCCCCCCTTTTTTTTTTTTG
>NW_007727168.1:59350-98621 GCF_000696425.1 Galeopterus variegatus | reverse complement strand
CCCCGGGGGGCCCCCCCCCCCCTTTTTTCTGACTGGTAAGGGGATTGCAACCCTCAGCATGGTGTGGTCTGCACCACGCTCAGCCAGTGAGCTAACCGGCCATCCCTATATAGGACCCAAACCCGCAGCCTTGGCACTACCAGCGCCGCACTCTCCCGAGTGAGCCATGGAGCCAGCCCTGAGTCTCCCCTTTTAATATCAGCATGTCCTCAATCTGTGAAATATTTGTTTGTTAGCCTGCAAGAACAAGTTCAATACCCACGTGAACTATTTGCTTTAACTTATGCCCAGCAGAGCCAACTATGTCTCCATACATGTGGTGTGATTGGCTGAGCCCTCTGGGCCCCTCTGAAAGCACACTGGTTAGTTTTAACCTTGAGATACTGCCTTGCTTCTAGGGGTAGCTTTGGGTTGGATGTGAGATGGTAGAGAAACTAAATAAATTATGTCAGCTTGGCTGATTAATGGCTTTCTCCTTGTCTCTGGTAGTATCAGTAGCTCTGCAAAGATCTGTTGGTGCCAAACTCTGCCACTGCTACTGGCAGGCCCTTTGCAAGTAAACATTTTATCCTATTGCTTTAGAAGAATACTTTTGCATTCAGAGCAGAAGCCTACTGAATAAACCAGAGGTAGCCAAAAGAAATCACATTGAGTTGCTTGTTGTTTGTTAGTTGTTCTGTGGCATATCATACTATGCTCACTTCCAGATGATACTAGGGTGATTTCTGCCTTTCAGTACAGCAGGATCAGAGAAATGCCCATCAAATCACTTTAGACAGTTCAAGCTTCTGTAATGCCCCAGTGTTGCAATTTAACATTTACTGTTGTGTGCCTTGTGTACATAGGTGCACTGGAAATTTAAGCCTGTTATAATGGGGGACTGATAATGTGGAGAAGGAGGAGGAAGATTTCTACCAAAATTTTAGGTGGCCAAATGCCAGCTCCATATTTCATACTCATCCTCCTGGGTAACCTCAGGGCACCAGCTTCCATTTATTTTCTTCCACTCCAAGCCCAGAAGCCCATGTTAACAGAAACTACAGGCTGGATTTTATCTAAACTCTCAGTGAATCACAGCTGACAGTGCTGCTATTTCTAAGCCACAGAAACAGTCTTTGAACAAAATGCAAGCGCTGTGTCTTTTCAACCTGTTCTTCAACAGTGGAAGCAGCAGGATTCCAGCACTGTATAATAACTGTCAGAAACAATTTCTGCTCTGTAAGTGAGGTGAAGCAAAATGTCAAAATATTTGAATACATTTCATTGAGGATATCTTCTTTTAAATTAGTGAAGGCTAGAGAAGAAGAATCCCATTCTCTTGCATAATAAATATGCATAGAACTGAGGAGCCACGTGCATTCTAATAAAGCTGAATCCTGGCTTGTTAATGCATTATAGGTCCACAACAATAAAACACAATAATTACTAGTTAAAGAGATGCCAGTGTTGGCCTTTTACCAACATCCCTGAACATATAATTCATAATAAATTTAGTAAGGCTGAAGTTGGCCTGTTAATTGACCTATTTTCTGCAATGACTGGATGGAGGAAGCAAAGGCGTAATCCCACAAGGCATCCTCCCAAATGTGCACTGCTCATTGTTGTTTGCACTCTGTGGTTTGGATCCCTGAGCCTGGCCACAGGATCCTTGTTTGTGCTAGTAGAGATGAGAAAGTTTGGGGAGAAACAGTAAGGACATTTCTTATTGTGCAATTTCCATATGTAAAAAAGTAAATTTCAGGGGAGTGTACACACTGGTGGGGTTAGGGGATTTTTATTTTTTAAAAAGACAACGGCTTGGTAAAAGAAAGAGCTGAGGAACGGTGCTAAGAGTCCTAGGGGATTGGATCAGGGTGACAGACTGAGCACATGTGCCCCTTCCTCCCTTTTTGCTCAAAACCCATTAAAATGACAGAAAAGATATAAACATGTCACAGTGCTGGTAAACAGAAAAGGTTATCATTTTCTGTCAGTGACTGAGAAATTTTTGGACTATAGAAAATAGAAAGGATAGGATTGGCAAGAGCAGAGGGCACCACAGTCTAACACAAATCAAGGAGGAAACTACTCTGAATTTGTATTTCTCTGGGTCTGCAATAGAGATATATGCTCAGTTTCCATGTGTTTGGGTTTCAAGCCACTGCACCAAGGTCTCAGGCAACTTCCTCTAGGCCATTCCCTAGAGGAGAGTTATTGTTGCTTATTGGACCCATTTTTTTGCATCAACATGGGGAAAGACTTATGCTCCTCAGGGTGCAGACTTATGCAAATCCGGTGGCTGGTTATGCTCAGTAGAAAGGGGTTATACAACCTTAATAGCTGAGCATGCTCAGTAAAGTGGAGTTTATACTTTGAATGACCTTCCACTAGAGGTGCTAAAGAGCACAGAATATTCTTGAATATGTTCAGTGCACATGATAGAATTCCAACAATGAATGTGCCATAAAAGGAGACCAACTGAGCATGTGCAAGACCACATTATGTAACTGAGAACCACCCCTTAGTTGAATATTCATTAGATAGTATGAATTTGTATTAGATAGCATAACTATAAAAGTGGAATCCTTGTAGGAGGCAGGATTGTCACTCACTTTCCTGGGGCCAACCCACACTTTGCAGGCTGAGGTGTGCATGCTTTCTTTTGTATCAAACTTACTTTCAGCAAGCAGCTGCTCACTTTCTCGAGCCAGACTGCACATGGTAAACTTTAAGTATTTATTTCTTCCTTTTGTGTTAAACTTGATGTGGGCCCTGCTCAGTCTCTGGAACTAGTCTGCACTCTCTCTGTGAAATATGTCTCTCTTATTCAATACATTAAACCTGTTCTCACTTTCTGTTGTGACTCTGCTCTTAAATTCTTTCCTTTGGTGAAGTGAGGAACCTGGTAAGAGGACAGGGTGGGGTGAGGCTGGCCATCAGACCCTCTCCTCCTGCATCACTATTATCACCCAGTAAACTGATAGGAACAGGAGAAAGAGGTGCTGGGACAATAAGCAGGAGAAAAAAAATTTAAAACTGTTTTAGAACATTTAGGTTAACCCTCTCCCTTCTCATTCTCTTAAGTTGAACAAAACAAAAGGTGTTGGGGGGTGCTTGCCACCAAACTAAAAATGAATAACTGCACTCTTAGGAAAGTGAAGACATTGCCCAAGTGGTGCTCTAAGGTGGTGGAGAACCTGACCAAACACTAAATTTACATGGCAAGTGTAGGGTGAGAGGCAAATGCACTAACGTCCTTGAATAGCTAATGTACTTTTTATTCTACCAATGGAGAGGAGGGGTGGGAGGATGTGGGTGTGAAACATTCAGGCTGATTGGGGATTCCTTTTCCCTTCCAGGCAGTGGAGAGACATGATGGAGACACAGAGGAAATTCATTCTAGTTATATACATTAATCAGCCTTGTTCATTGTTCATAAAATGAATGGACAACAAAGGATCACCAGACATTGGATAAAACTAACAGTATAAAAGAGAAGAACCAAATGAACTAACAGAATGGCTGGCAATGGTTGTAATTCAAAGAACTAAAGAAAACATTGAATCAGTCCTAATTAGTATCCTCAATAAAATTTAAAAGACTGTCGACCCATAATAGCAGAACACACTGCTATTAAAAAGCAGCAATCAGAAAATGAAGAATTCTTAGAAATTAAAACTTTGATCACTGAAATTTAATAATTAATGAAAGAGCTAAATAGTAGAAAGGACATAGATAAAAATAGAATACTAATCTTGTAAATAAAGTTGAGGAAATCTCTCAGAACATAAAGGGATAAAAAGAAAAAAATGTAAAAACTGAGTTTAGACATATGGAGGATCATTACCTAAGATCCAACATATGTCTAATTGTGTTTTATATAGTAGAGAGTTAGAAATGAAGAAATAGGGCCAGCCCGGTGGCGCACTGCTACAGTGCGCTGCTTGGGAGTGCGGCAGCGCTCCCGCCGAGGGTTCGGATCCCACATACAGACCGGTTCCCGCTCACTGGCTGAGCAAGGTGCAGGCGCAACACCGAGGGTTGCGATCCCGTTGCTGGTCCCGGCCCAGTACGGGCGCAACACTGAGGGTTGCAATCCGTTGCCGGACACGAAAAAAGTCAAAAAGGAAAAAAAAAAAAAAAAAAAGAAATGAAGAAATAATAAAAATCATAGATAAAAGTTTCACCAATGTGAAGCATGAAGATTTGGATTGAAAGGGTCAATTGAATGGTAAGGAAAGTGAACAGAAAAAAGCTCATTAAGCATATCCTAATGATATACCTGAGCAAAGATATTTTAACAATAAGACATCTATTAGTGAAATTTACTCTTTAATAGTTTAAAAGCTAAAAGTTGTGTTAATAGTCAGAATAATATGTTTGCACACACCCACCATTACTATTCACATTGTACTGTGTGAATAAGACAAGAAAATTACTAGATAGAAACCTTGGTAACTTAACTTCAGAAGGATTTAACCTTACACTTAACAGGAAAAAAAACAAAACAATAATGTAACATGAATGTGTGTTCTTCAGACAAGCATTTAAAAGTTTGAGAATAAAGAAATAGGCAGTCTCAAATACTGCTGTGGGAATGTAAAAGGGAAAAACTTTTAGAAAGGGGAACTGGCATTTTTATACAAACTTAGAATTCAGAGATTTTTAGAGGTAAAGTATCTTTTTAGGTATCTATTGCAGAGACATACCTGTGAGTGTGCATGAAACTTCACATGGAGGATATTCATAGCCTGATTATAATGGCAAAGAAAGAAAAGAGCAGCAACCCAAATGTAAAAAATGAAGAAATGGGTAAAAGAAATGACAATGTATTCATACTGTGAAACAGGATACAGTTGTAAAAAACAATTCAAATGCAGTTTTTTTGAAATCCTCAGAAAGCAAACGTGTGATGTCTGAAGAGGATGTGGAAAGCATTGGGGTGGTGGGTTTCATAGCTTGTCTTCTGTCACCTGTGTTTGCCTGCTGTCCCTGTGCTCATTTGCAGAGCCCCACGGCTGTGACAAGCCAGTGCCCTGCTCTCCTCCCCCATAGTTTGCTTGGTTCTCTAAAGTCTGGGGGCAGACCAGGTCCCATACCTTCACGACAATATTCTGTTACTGATGCAATTTTTCTTTCTACTTCATTTTCCTTCTAATCTGAAACTGTGGAGAAAGAAGCATTTAAAAAATATATATATATACATATGATTTCTGTTTCTCAGAGAAACTAAAGCTAATAGAATTGAGAATCATTGAACTTCTCTGTAGAAAATCTGCATTTTGAGGATTTGTATTATAAATCAATCTAGCACCCTCATATCTTCTATGAACATTACTGCTGGAAGTCAAGAGAGAGTATAACGTGTAATTTGGCAGTTGCAAATAAGGTTGTACAAGAATAAAATTCTCTTTGTTTTGCTAACAGAACCTAACCTTCTTTTATCTGCTTCCTTTCCTGCTCGGTCTTAGAAGACTTAATCCTGTCATAGCTGGACATTTCTGTATTAAAATGTAGTATCTTTTGGACAAATGGCCTGGTCCAGAAAATCTTTCCATTCTAGCACATATATTATTACAAGTATTATTTCATTCCCTGTCAAGTTCAGAGCTGAACTTCTGAGTTTCCTCTCCCTTGGAGATCCAGTGGGTCTGGGTCCCCACCTCAAAATGTGGGGTGGGTGGGGAAGGAGGTAGGTGCAGCGAGGTGGTCTCCTTTCCCAGTCTTGTCTGGTTCTGTGTAGTTGCTGCAGCTTGCAGTGGGCAGTCGTGACCAGGACTGTGGCTGATGTCCTGCATGCATCACACCCAACTTCCTAGTGTGAGTACTCCCAGGGAGGCACCACCACTTCTTTCTGCCTCCCCCGGCAAGGCCCACTCATAACCTCTGCTGGTAGGGTCTCCACATACCCACTGGGTGATTTGGGGGTGACACTTGGCAGACTGCTTCAGGCTAATTTCTGTGACATGCTCCAACACAGTTTATCTGCCTGGGAGAATTCAGGAGCAGTCTTTGCAGTGTTGCAGGTTTTGCTAGAGAGCAACCCCCAAATGACATGCGGAATCCATTTTTTTAAATTCAGAATTATTCCAAACCTTCAGAAGAAATTCTCTTGGATACCTTCCCATCCATGCATCACCCCCCCTGCCCCCCACTACAAAACTCCTTTGATGAAGTGGTAGCACGAGTTGTTCTTGCCTTCTTTCTCCAACTGTGTCCCTATACTCTCCTGCCCCTCTCCACTCTCTCACACCACCATGACTGCCTGGGTGTTGTGAATGGCACTTGAGAGTGCACTTGCTTAAAAAGAGAATCTGAAGAATGAAATGTCATTTTTTTTCAACTGCGAATTGTCTCCACAGTGACCTATGCACTTTCTATTTAAAAACCAAATGGAGGAGGGTCCTGTTAGAAGGAAGGTCTGTTGTTCTAGAAGACGGCATCCTTAGGTAATTATATCATCTCTGCAAAGAAGCAGTGCAGAAAAGAATTCAGTAAATGAAAAATTAGGAAAGAAAATTGAGAAATATAATGAGCAGTCTGCATCATAGATGCTGTTTTTAAGTCAAAATCTCCAGGAATCTGTACTTGAGCCTAGTTCCTTAGATAACTCCGTTGGCCAACCAGGTTTGGGAAGATGCTCCTGTTGACAGTGTTTCCCTTGCCAGTGGAACAGTAAGGGATGGAACAATGAGATGTACACCGTTGATTCTGGGATTTGGGTGGCTGCTTACTCCATCTGAGAGAAGCCAAAAGGAAATGATGTGTAGAGAAAGCTCAGATCAGAGAAGATGAAGCCAGGTGTTGTCTGAACTACTCTGCAGCTCCTTTAAAGCCTGCTTGTACTCACTGTAATTGGGTTGTGGGAGATTCTCTAGAATCTTTACAATGAGCCTATATGCTCATTTTGTTTTAATTAGAATAGGTGTCTGAGCCTTAATCTCTCCAAAGGGGTGAAAATTGGTTTTCGGGAGGGGGAGTAAAAAGAATCTTAGGGGCCGGCCTGGTGGCTCACTCGGGAGAGTGTGGTGCTGATAACACCAAGGCCCCGGGTTCGGATCCCATATAGGGATGGCCGGTTCGCTCACTGGCTGAGCGTGGTGCTGACAACACCAAATCAAGGGTTAAGATCCCCTTACCGGTCATCTTTTTAAAAAAAAAAAAAAAAAGAATCTTAGATATTACAATGGTCTGTAGCCCTTCAAATTGCAACCCTACCCAACAAAATCTATTTCCTCTCATTAGGGAGGAATTTAATTTAATTTAAATTTTATTTCATTCATTAATTAAAATTATTTAATTTAAATTCATTGATTGAAATAAATTTTTTCTCCTTAGGGGAATGGTAATAGAAAAAAAAGTTGAGAAATATCCAACAAAATCTGATTGAGGCATTTTTCCTAAATGTTTCTAAAACAAAAACAAAACAACACACAAAAGAGAGAAGCAAAGTGATCAGTTTCCTCAAAGTTCCTAAGTCTCTCATAATATCCACAGAAGTGAATGTTAGTTTCTGTGAACACAGTCCATTCTTAGAGCAGCAGGAAGTAATCCACATTTTATCATCCTGTAAGAGAAAGAAGGTAGAATTGTCTTATGTCCAATAATCAAATAGACATCTTGCATAGGTTTAAGTTACCCAAATACTGATCTTCACTTTTTTGTTTTGCACCTAAAATATATATTTCTTGTCTTGTATATATATGTGACAAGAAATAAAATTTGGACCCACCCACAACCAGGCAAGCAACGGAGCACACCCGGGGTCCTGAGGCAGGGTCTGTGGGCCACCCACTCCCACCCACAACCAGGTGCAAGAACATCTTAGAATGCTGTTATTAGCCACATGGGTTTCTTTGGGGTGTGTGACTTTTCTGCTCATGTCCTTTACCAACTTTCTGTTAAGATTTTTCTTTTTTTTTCCTTTTTGTCTTTTTTCGTGTCCGGCAATGGATTGCAACTCTCAGTGTCGCGCCCGTACCGAACCGGGACCGGCAACGGGATCGCAACCCTCGGTGTTGCACCCGCACCTCGCTCAGCCAGTGAGCGGGAACCGGTCTGTATGTGGGATCTGAACCCTTGGCGGGAGTGCCGCCGCGCTCCCAAGCGGCGCACTGTAGCAGTGTGCCACTGGGCCGGCCCAAGATTTTTCTAATTAAAAAAAAAAGAAATGAAATTTGGCTATAAAAATAATGAGCCAATCACGCAGCTGTTTTATAGCTTTTTTTTTTTTTTGGTTAGGAAATAATATTCTCACTCCAAATACTGATAAAGCTTTAGAAAAAGGGACTTATTTCTCCCTGTGTCACCACCATTTTTCTATGTCACTCTCCTCTGAACTCTGAAAAAATTATCTGCAGAAGTTAAGAGGTTCTGTTAATGTGTGTGTTGATTTAAGCTAGTATAGCCTTTTATAAAACCAAACCAAATATATACTACCTATGAGGAAGATAAAAGAAAATTTATACTGTTGGAAAATGCTCTCACATTACAACGCTACCGATGAGAATCATTTGAATTGGAAAATAGACCAGGTAAAAAGGCATTCTTCTGCCTCATTAAAAGTCTTCCCCACTTGGAGGGATTTTGGTCCTACTTACTTCTATATAATCTTAATTATTTTATTGTTGTACCATTAAGACTATTTGCCTCTTGTCTATTTCAATAGCAGTAGAACTTCTTTGATGATATAAATGAAACTCTACTTGGATCCTCACACATGTCTGGGTAATTTTAATTCCAAAGTATTATGTGGCCACTTGGCTAATTGGTTAAGAGGCTCTTTTCTCTTCCACTCACTTCTTTCAAAATTGCCCTGAGTTCTGAAAGCAGTATAAGTGATCTTTCAAGCTGCCTTATTCACTCCTCTTGAAATGAACTAAAAACATTTATCAAAAAGAAACCTGGAATACAGAATATTTTAAATTTTGTAGAAGACATACTATCAGTGCACTAATAGTGTGTGGATTTCTTGTTTCATTACTCACCCCATTTGTCCAAAATAAAGATACCTGAATAACTTACCTTTACTTTTAAATTTCTACTTCATCATAGGGTAAAGACTGAGTCCCGTGTGTATGCCTCTGTATTAAGTAACATAAATGTCATAGATATTTATTTTTAAATCAATAAAAAACGTTGCCAGCTGAAGACAAAAAAAATGTGATCCATTAACAGAAGATATAAGAACACTGAATATTCAGGGTCTTTCACTGACATTGCAGATCAACAATTGCAATTATTTTTTTTATTTTTTATTTTTTTCCTTTTTGTCTTTTTTCGTGACCGGCAACGGATCGCAACCCTCAGTGTCGCGCCCGTACTGGGCCGGGACCGGCAACGGGATCGCAACCCTTGGCGCTGTGCCCGCACCTCGCTCAGCCAGTGAGTGGGAACCGGTCTGTATGAGGGATCTGAACCCTCGGCGGGAGCGCCGCCGCGCTCCCAAGCAGCGCACTGTAGCAGTGCGCCACTGGGCCGGCCCGCAATTATTTTTTATCACCTATGTAGGCATTATTTTTGTTCATAATAAGATTCATTCCTCAATAATGAAACTAGATAAAGATGGAGGTCACAGCTCATACCCATCTGTCTGAAAAAGGTCTCTTTCAGATGCAAGTAACAGAAGACCCCAAAGTATAAGAAGGATTTATTTGCTCATGTAAAGCCCAGAGGTAGAGCTGGCTGTCAGGTACAGCTGGACAATGTTTCCAGGTGGAAGGTTCTGTCTGTTGCTCAGCGGGGCTCTACTCTCTTCTGTGAGTGGGCCTCTTTTCCAGGCTCTACTCTGTGGCAAGAAGGCTGGTGAAAAGATTCTGAACCATGCCTACTGATACCTGTAGTAATTACTTCCTGTCCCTCTTAGACCTAACTTATGGCACTATGCCCGATCAGACCTGCATAAATTCTAGTCCTGCTTAGCTGCAATCCTGGACTATTTTTTATCGACTAATTTATTTTATTGCTTTCTAGACATCAATATGACCAAACACATGGTTATTTTATTCTTTATGGGTCAGTGGATTTTGATCCTAGCTGCATAATTGAATACCAGGGAGCATTTAAAAAAATACCATTGTCCAGGGCCTAGCCCAAAGCAAATAAATTAGAGTGTCTAGGAATGGGTCTCAGCACTGGTACATTTACAAGCCCCCAAGCAATTCTAATGTACCATCTTAGTCAGTGGTGTGCTGATAAATGTTGAACAACTCGGTCTCAGGGTTGGGAAGGAGGAAGCCCTGGTATGTAGCATTTGCTGATTTCCGTGGTGTAAATACTCCCACCATGGCCATTTGCAGCTATGAACATGGCAATCACAGAATGTGGGGATGGTAAGAGATATACACAACTGGTTCTGCCGGGGTGGTGTGACCTGTCTCCAGCACACACTATATACATAGAATAATAGGTTTGGGTGGTTAGTAGACATTTCTCTGCAGCACTTAGCACTATTGGCTAATCCTTGTTTCTCAAAAAGCTGTTTCCCCTTGGTTTCCATGATACAGCATTTTCCTAGCTCTTCTCCCATCTCTCTGGATGCTCTTTCCCCAATCCCCTTCTCAGACCTGTTTTCCTTTAACCAAACTTTACACATTGGAGCTTCTCAATACGTGGTCCTAAGCTCTATAGTTCTATTACTATCCATAGAACTAATGTCTCCGCATGACCTCTCTCCTGGGCAGAATGCAATATCCAATGCCTTATCCACGTGGATGTCTCATAAATACCTCAAATTCAACATTATAAAAATGGTACCTATAGTTCTTCCTTTATCCTCATAAATTTCATTTCCATCTAGCTCAGTGAATGACACCACCTTTCACACTATTGAACAAGCAGGAATCCAGGCAGTCACTATTGACACCTGCTCACCCTCATAGCAATCACTACATCCTGCTGATCTTTACCTCTTTAAATGAAACCAGCCACTTCTTCCATGATCAGTGCTGAAACAGACACCTGAGGAGAGAGAAGCTAACTGCCCAGAGAGGTGCACAAAAACTGGAAGCTGCAGGGTGACTAGGAAACTGCTGAGGAAGGGGAGGAAGGTGTTCTGAGCAGAGAAAGCATACTGAGCCTTAACCACAACAGACACATGCGTGCCATTCTTGACATCTCTACCTGCCTGTCTACCAGGCGTCTCAAGCTTAACACAGGTAAAACAGAACCTTGATTCTTCCCACCTCTTTATATTTTGAATCAATCATCCCTATCTCAGGAAACAGCCAGTTGCTAAATGCAAACACCTAAGCATCATCATTTATTTTTCACTTTTTCTCACCTCCACATCCAGTTCCTTGGCAAGTTCTATCTACCTAAAAATATGTCCCGAATCTGTTCACTTCTCCCTATCTCCATGGCCACTACCCTTGCCCAAACAATCTGCGTATCTCATTTGGCTCCTAACAAAACACTGCTAAAGCATCCTCCCTAAAATCCTTTTTTAATATAGCAGTCAGAATGATCTTTATAAAATATAATCAGGTCATATCTCTCCCTTGCTTAAAGTCTTCCAATTACTTCCCATTACAATTAGAATAAATTCTAACTCCTTACCCTGGCCTGTAAGTGTCAGCATGAACTGAACTCTGAGCACCTTTCCTACTGTGTTTGCCACCAGACTCAGTCCCTACCTCCACCTCTTTCTGTTTTACAAACACACTCAGCTCACTTCCCCTCAACATGTCCCCTTCTCCCAAGTCGTAGAAACTCTCATACTTGCTGTTGCTCTCCTGTAATTATCTGACCCCAAATCTTCATCTCATCAGGAAGGCCTCCCTGTCCATACGGACTTGAGTAGCACCAGCCCACACACCCCTATTACTGACCATCACATCACTTGGTTCCATTTTCTTTATAGCACTTCTCATTGTCTGAAAATTAATTCATTTATCTGTTTACTTCTTCTACTAGAACACACTCCTTCCACCTCTTACTCCCAACTACCATAAAAGTCTCATTGAGTGTAGAGATCTTGTCTGTGTTATTCATCTCTGTTTTTCAGTGTAGTAAGTGCTCAATAAATACTTACTATTGACAAATATTTACTGCTGAAAATGTTTTCAGTATTGTACACAAGTATTGATAGTCAACTCTGTACTCCACAAATATGTATGATCAATTATGTTTCAATAAAAAAAGAAAATGTTTTCAAAGATTAGTTTGCACTGAGCAAGAATAAAGAAACTATGTATGTATGTCTTGTTCAAATGACATGCAACCTCAGGCAATTCATTATATCCCTTCTTTATTTCATTTCTTACTCTGTACAATGAAAATAATAATATTTCCTATATATTTGCCAGCATGAAGAGTTTAAAGATGTTTGCAAATACAAGGTATTTTTGTAGCATAAATATATGATAAATAAATATGTGGCATGACACCAACTGTTAAAGCATAATTATCTACATCCCCTCCTCTCCAGCTTCTAAGGAGCCCAAATCTTGGTCTGATCTTGCAAATCAAAGTAAGGAGTGAGGAGGAAATTGAAGAAGCAAGGAGGTTGATGGGATTTATATTGCAGTTGGAGAGTATTGCTCATTGAAGAGGAAATAAAGAAGGCCAGGAAAGAAAACTATGAGCTGGGAAGATTGCTCTGGTTGAACTGGAGGGCAGGCTTTGGAGAGCTCAGAATGGGGAGGAGCATTGGGAGCTGCTCTGGCACACAGGAGGTGTGTGTGCGTTGGACAGGGCAGGGTGTGGATAGGGAAAGAGGATTTCGAAGAGATTTGCTGTGGTTTGTGAATCCCTTTTTTGGCATTTCCAGGGGATGAAGTAAAGACTTAATTTGTTTTTCAATTAATTTTTTGGCTGCCAGGTTGTTTTCTTTACTACAAACCCACAGCCCCTTTCTGAGGCTGGCCTTGCAGAGACAGCAAGAAGCCTGGCTCTGCGAGGGCTACAGAGGGAAGTGTACATGTCCGCAGCCAATGTGTGACTCTCTTCCCTATTACTCTTCACATAGACTTAAGTGGGGCCTGCGTGTCAAGTGCAGCAGCTTGCATGCTGGAAGAATGGCAAGGCAGAGGCAGAGAACTCTAATCAGTGAAGTTCTCCAATGTGGAAAGCACTGGGCTTGGAGTTTGGGGAAGCTTATTAACTTGCCCAAGGTCATAAAGCCGAGCCAGAATTTTACTAGGCTCTATTTGGCTCCAGAAAAGCCTTATGACACAGCACCTTCCAGTAGCTGATGAAGTAAAAGAATCTTGGTCTTGGCACTGGAAAGCAGGGTAATGGATCTGTTTTTGGCCCTTCCCAGCCATGTGACTTTGGGAACATCACGAAACCATATCCTCACTTCTAAAACGAAATGTTGAACCAGGTCAGTGGCTTCCAGACACCAGTCTGAGAGCCAGTGTCAGTCTGTGAGGAAGTTTTCATTGGTCAGTGGCAAATTAAAAAAATAAAAAAAGGTAATGTTGCATCTAACATCATTATATATTTGTTACTGGAAGATTGCTAAGCGGCCTTTCTTGGAAATGGCTGTTTTTGTTTTTAAATTGTAAAATAACCTTTATTTTATGATATCATGGTGAGATAGTAGTTACTTTTGAAGAAAAGACTGTCTTGGCTTATCATTATAAAAAGTTCATAACCTTTGTTAGTCCATCAACATCTGGGAATTCATTAAAGCACATTATTTCTACTGTCCCTTCTAGTTTTGAAAATTTTTACTATAGAGGAGAGTTACAAACTCAAACACTTGAAGGGTTTGGTCAAGTATGTAAACATTGGATAAGGGTCAGTGTAGGACAACAGGCGCTAAGCTGTTTATAACAATCCAATGGTAACATTCACGAGTTGCACTGTCTTTTAAAAAACACGCTCATCTCAAACAAATAATAACCCAATAAATGTGCGGGTGGCTGGTAGATGGCTGCTGGCCATCACTTTGCAAATCCTGCTCAGTTAATTTCTAATAGTTTTCTTGCAGTTCTAACAGTCTGAGTTCTGTTTGGAATCCCCCATCAAAATATGTAAGCATAGTATTATTTTTATAATTTCATTCATTAGTTAGCATGATGATAAAATCATATTGTGTTGTGGCCTATAGTGTTTCACCTCATTATGGAGATTATTTGACAATAAGCGCATGTCTTTAGTAAATGCTATCAAAATGTAAGCTTTTTGCTTGCGTAAAAAATGTGGAATCAGGGCCTGTTCAGAGTATTTGAAAAAAACATATGCTGAACTTGTGTATTAACTATGTCACAGCATATGATTGAACAGCAGAACTTCTACTAGGTCTCATTTTTAACATTTTTATTTTATTGTTATTTCATGACTATGGTGCCAATGTTCCCATAAAATTAATGAAATAAGCAGTTTGGTTATCAGCTGCATTATAAAATCTCAAAGGTAACAATTAAAGCTAATGTGACAATTTTCTATTTTCAGGAATAAATATGCAGACTTTTTAACATGTTCCTAAAGTTGTCGTTTTGTGGATTTTCCACTTTAAGAATTTTTGGAAAGTACCCTCTTTCTGTAACGTAACTTTAATCCATCTTCCTTTCTCACAGGGAAAGAAAAGAATCAGCTACAAAAGAAATGATCTCCTACAGGTATGTAGAGTGAGAAGACACACCATCAGTCTCCCTAAATCTTTGTTTCAATTTATGATTGTAGACGGGGCTATGAAGGGGAACTTCCAGATATGATAAGCATCCAGCCTTTTTGGTGCTGGTTCCCACAAAAGCCCAATAAGAGAGAAAAGTGTTGTGGGTTTGGGTATGATTTGAAGTAACACTGAGAATCAAGAATGGGAAGCTTTGGGAGATAAACAACCCCAGCTCTGTTGTTGAGACGTGCAGTCCTCATTGGACATGGGACCATTGGTGGCCCCACGGCTAGCCAACTCATAAGAACATGTCTGCTCTTCCTATTGCTCCAGTTAATAACTAAACAACAGCTGTCTTTAACCATTTTTGCAAGCCTCAGACTCTTCTGGTCTTTAGTGTTCACTGTGATAACATTATCCTTGAAATTTTAACCTTGGTCCTATCCCCTTCTATTCATCTGTTAAAATGTGAGCTTCTAGGAGGCAGCTGTCCTGTGCAGCCAGGTCAGCTCCCCCCTCCTTGTCTGTGCCTTGCCACAACTTGCTGCTGTTGGGACCCATTGAATTATGTATATCTCTGGATTCTCAGTTCCAAGCCAGCTTTCCTTTGGGAGTCTCAAGTCATGGGAATTCTTCCTGACTTTTCTCTGAACTTTCACAAGCCAAGCATAATGAAACCTAAGGTCTCATTTCCTAAAGAGAGGTCTGTACAAAAATAAAGTTCCATGGGATAATTCCATGAGCTTCTGTTGTTGTGGGGGGTGAGCAAAAAAATGATTTCATGATCAAATACAGCTAAGAAACACTAATTCAAATAATTAAAGACACTTTTGCCTGAAAGACTTCTCAGAGCATGAAATTCCAAGAGGGTTATTTAGTAGGTTCCAGCACCTATTTTATTTTGGAACTTTTACTTTTTTATTCAAGGAGCATCTTGAAGGACTATGTCCTAAGGAATTTACTTAAGAAAATTCTAGTCTTATGACAATGACAGGCAAATATCAGTGCATAGAGAAGAACCTAGGGAGCTTAACAAATATTCGGATATTAGGCATCATCTTCACAGTGAGTGATTCAGCAGGTTTTACGGGGAATGCAGGAATCTAAATTTTAAAAAGCATACTAGAGCAGTGCTTCTTAAGCTTTAATTTTAATAGGAATTATCAGAGATTTGTTAAAGTGCAGATTCAGATTCCATAGACCTGTGTGAGGCTCTAGATTCTGCATTTCTCACACTCCCCAGGTGAAGCTGCTGTTGCTGGTCTGAAGCCCACGCTTCGATGGCCTCGATGATTCTCCCTGTCCAGTGCTCTCCACTTCTGTTATTATCACAAATGCCAGTGTCTTCCAAAGCTTCTGTCACTTTCAATTCATGAACAAGTGCTGTCCTATCGGTCATAATTAAGCTCAGAGTCGTAATTTCCTTCATTGCTTATTCTACCATCTGAGAGGTGGCTCAGTTAGCAAATATGTCAAGATTTATCACATGCTCTTGTTCTCACCTAACATGATGTCCGGATAGTTGAGTTCCTCACAACTCACTATTCTATCACTAATCTGTGCCAATTTTTGGAGCTGGCTCAGATTCTGTTATTTAGGCTTCCAGTCTTACTGAGCATATTTGCTCCTTCTTTTTTATTTTTTTTGATATTTGTGTTAAGTTTCTCAAAAGAAACAGAACTAATAGGATATATTATCTGTCTATCTATCTATCTATCATCTATCTGTCTATCCATCTATCTATCATCTATCTATCTAGTTATATATTTATGGTGGGAATTGGCTTACTGGACTATAGAAGCCAGGGAGTCCCACCCACCATCTGCCCTCTGCAAGCTGGAGAAGCAATAAAGCTGGTGGCGCAATTCAGCCTGAGTTCAAAGGCCTGAGAATGGGGTAAGGGGATCTGGTGGTGTAAGTCCTGGTCTGAGTCCAAAGGCTCAAGAAACTGGAGTGCTGATGTCCGAGGGCAGGAGAAGATGGATGCCCCAGCTCAGACAGGGAGAGGGAATATGTCCTTCCTCCTCCTTTTTTTTCTATTTGGGCCCTCAATGGATTGGATGATGCTCACCTCCATATTGGTGAGGACGTCTTCTTTACTCAGTCTTTTGATTCAAATGCTAATTTCTTCCAAACATGCTCACCAGACACACCCAGAAATAATGATTAACCAGCTATCTGGGCATCCTGTAGCCCAGACAAGTTGACACATAAAATCACACTATTGCTGTTATACATTAGTTACAAACCCCATAAATTTTACTAATGTCTTTACTTCTAACAGCAAATTGCTTTTTAAGGAAATTTTAAAAAGAGAAAACTAGTCTTTTATATGTGTTCACATATGTACTATTTCTGGCCCTCTTCTTTTCCTTTGTGTAGATTCACATTTCTACTGGACATTATTGCCTTTCTCCCTGAAACATTCCTTGTGGTGTGGATCTGCTGCTGCCACAGAATCCTTTCGGCTTTCATTTATCTGAAAATGTCTGTATTTTACCTTCATTTCTTCCCTTTTTCCTTTTTCTTTTGAAATGATTACAGATTTACAGCAAATTCAAAAAAAAAAATGCATGAGGCAGTTTTATGCATTCTTCCTCAATCCATCTTCATTTTTGAATGGTATGTATGCAAATACATCTGGGACTCCAAGATGCTTGTCCGCTTGATATCCTGTAAGTGACTGGTGCTCTGTTTATTTTTGTTTAAATCTTTTTTCTCTTATTGACTTAGTTTGAATAATTTCTGTTGCCCAGTCTTTAAAGTCATGGATCTTTTCTTCTGCAGTGTCCAGTCTGCTATTACGCCTTTCCAATGTTTGTTTTTCTTTTTTATTTTAAATTTCAGATATTGCATCATTCAGTTCTAGAATTTCTGTTTGGTGTTTTTAATAGCTTTATTGTTTTCCTGAAATATCTCTTATCTTTATTAATTATTCCCATCTTTTCCTGTATATTCCCCAATATATTTATAATAGTATATATGATATATCCTATGTTATGTATAATATAACATATATTCACAGTAGTATATATTGTATGTACTTCACTATATTTATATAGTATATATTATAACATATTTATAACATAATTGTTTAAAAGTCTTCTGTTAATTCCAATATCTGTTTTTGTTGAATGTGATTTCTTTTAATATGGTTCACATTTCCCTGCTTATTCTTAGGTCTTATAATCTTGTACTGTACTCTGAACATTGTATATAATGAATAGTGGAGAATGAGGAAAAACTCTTCATTTCACTTTACTTATTTCCCAGGACATTCAAACATTTTTCTCTCTGGCTGTTGGGCTGAGGCCAGTTCATTTCAGATTTCTCCTAGAGCAGAGTTGAGCTGGATCAAGCTGCAGTTTTATTTAGAATAAGACCACTTGCAATTAGCCCAGCCCCCGAACTCCTGTGTCTCCACTGTGTTTTTGATTTGTTAGTATTTAAGCAGGGAGGAGGTTGGGATACAGTTTCAGATATTTTGGGTTGACCTGTGGATTCATCTCTTGCAGAGCTCAAGAATTCAAGTACAAGACTATAAGCTTCTCTCTGATTTCCAGTCCCTTCTACATTGAATTTCTTTGCAAAATTGAAGATAGGATTAGAGGTGGGAAGAGATGGATTTTCAGACAGTTTGCATTTGGGTTTCTTCCAGATTCTAGTCCATTCCATCAGCCCGAACTGTCTTTGTTCCAGGAAAGTCTCTTCATCTGCACAATTTCTCCACCTATTCCTCACAGACCAGGCAGCTGCCCCTGGAGATGGAAGCTTCTACAATTCTCTTCTCACCTATGAAGTGTTTTCTTCTAGAATTCAGTTCATCAAGGCTTCCCTGCATCCTCTGTTCTTCGCTA
The DNA here is from genome assembly GCF_000696425.1 of Galeopterus variegatus. Taxonomy (NCBI): domain Eukaryota; kingdom Metazoa; phylum Chordata; class Mammalia; order Dermoptera; family Cynocephalidae; genus Galeopterus; species Galeopterus variegatus. The sequence goes on along the minus strand of NW_007727168.1, from coordinate 80,222 downwards.
GCCCCAATGACAAAGATAATTTTTAATTTTTCCAGGTTTTGTTGTTGTTGCTGCTGTTGCTACAACAAAGGTTTTTTGCTTTCTTCTTCATCCTAACCATTTCCAATAATCACAAAACAAATACTTTTTAAGCGGGGGAAATACGAAATAGGTAAACCTAAAGTTCGTTAAATTATAAAGTAAATAATTTTTTACTAGCAAATTTTTTGAATAAGCTTTTATTACTATGCACTGGATGGTAGTTACCATCCAATTTGCCTTGATTTTTGGTTCACAGTTGGGATCCTTCTTGAGGCATATGAAGTCTTCTTGGGCTACATTGGGTGTCTAGGGTCACTGCTGACTTTGTGTGTGTAGATGGGTACCCCAGATGGAATAATTTCTGTGAATGCCTTCTTAATGCTTCCCCCAAAAAAGAATTCCCTTGGGTTTTGTTTCCTCTTTATCATTATTCCTTTGCTTAAAAAAAATTAAAAATATATATTTATATATATCAGAAGTGATCATTATACCTGAGACAGAATATCACCCCAACACCATCTCCCATGACTATCAGAAGCCTTTAATTTCTTGACTTTTGGAGAGAGAGATAAACATTTCTCTTCCCATAAGTTTTCCAGCTGGAAATAAGTACCATTAATGTTATCAAAATTCATTTATAATTGCTCTTATGGCAGTTCTTTAAAATGGTATGAGGTAGCCTCAAATTTAAAACTTCCGTGGTTGTTTTCTGAAAGAATTTATATCCTTGGTAAACTATACATTGAACAAAATTTAAACCTATTTTTACAAAGTTAATTCAAAATAGCTTTATGACATTGCTGTTTGAATTATATTCATCATTGTTATCTTACATTTAAATTGGCTATTTATGTTAATATCATTCAATTTTCTGCATAATAGGAAAAGAAATTTAAAATGAAAATCAAACTCAGGATATACATTAATGACAGTTGCTGCAAACAGCAAACTCCATGAGTTCTGTCCGACCATGAGAAGGAGATTGGGGCTCCTCTCCTCTCCCTTTCATCTTGAGTCCTCTTTTGATTGCTGCATAGAGGCTGCATTCACTGCCTCTCAGATTTTTCTACAGTCTGTGTCTCATTGTAGCCCCAGGAAGAGGCAAAAAGGAGGAGTACCAAGAAAGAGGGAACAAGGGTTTTGTGGCTGTGTAGTATATTTTGTTTTCTCCTCTATTTTCTCAATCCAAATCTTTCTTTTCCCTTGTATTTCATGTACTCATTGCCTTCTCAGAAACAGACATACATTTACACAATACCAATGAGGTCCTGAACGTCAGCTCTTTCTTCTTCCAGCTTATCTCATAATCACTTCAACCTTTGTCTTTGTTGTAACCAAACCTACTTCTGACACTTTTAGAAAACATTAGAATGAATTCAAGTTACTAAAAAGGTAGCCACAATCATCAGTTTTCAAATAGACTTACCAAATGTATAATAAACTTTATGAATGTTTGGTATATACCAGGCTAGGGTGCTAGTTGTATACAAGGTTATAAGGATTATTACACAAATCTGGAAATTTCTCTCCAAAATGATGACATATATTTTGATTATATTTACTTTATATGGCTTTCTTTGACAGGGCCATTATTTTTATCTACAATGAATTTGTCGTATATTGAGTCAAGATCCTGATAGGGCAGGAATAATTAATAATTCTTCTCTGTTAGCACTAGTGGGTATGCCCTCTGTATCCATGAGAAATTGCATCAAGCAATTAGTAGCTGGTTAAAGAGTAAAAGTATTTAAATGTCAGAAATAACAATGGCTCTGGGCCGGCCCGGTGGCGCACTGCGATAGTGCGCCACTTGGGAAGCGCGGCGGCGCTCCGCCGAGGGTTCGGATCCCACATACAGACCGGTTCCTGCTCACTGGCTGAGCGAGGCGCGGGAGCGACACCGAGGGTTGCGATCCCGTTGCCGGTCCCGGTCCGGTACGGGGGCGACACTGAGGGTTGCGATCCGTTGCCAGACACAGAAAAAGACAAAAAAAAAAAAAAAAAAAAGAAATAACAATGGCTCAATAAAACAAAAATTTATTTCTCTCATACCTAAAAGAAGTCAGAAAGTAGGCAGCAGAGCCCTGATATGGAAGGTCCATAGTTATTAGACAGAAGGCTTCTCTTGCCTTTTTGTTCTGCCATCATAGGGCACGATTTCCAATGCAAGGTTACATCATGGTCCAAGAGGGCTGCTGAGGCACCAGCCATCATGTATTGAAAATAAGATGGGGAAAGAACAAAAGAGATATTTCTGCCAGCTGAGCCAACTCCTATTAAGCTAGACACTCCACAAAACACTTCTGATTACATCCCATTGGCCAGAATGTAGGTATATTTCCACACTTTGCTGGAAAGAAGGTTGGGAAATATAGTCTTCTATCTGGTCATAATGCTGTCTTCTGTAACTAAGGGAGAAGAAAGAATGGATGGTGGGGAAAAATCAGCAATCTTTGCCACATCCACCCAAGCCTGAAAATAGAAGATGGTCTTTGGATCATCTTACACAACAGTTGAAATTATATAACATTTGAAACACATAAAAATATGCAATACCTATATAACTCTACCTTCTACTTTAAAATGTCTAAAGACAAATGAAACAGGGAATGTCCAGAGAAGGGTCAGTGGGAGGTAAGAATGTACAAAGCATAATTTCTGAGTAACAGGAGTTTTTAGCTGTTATCAAATACATAAAAAGTAAAGCCTAATGCTATTATCAAAAAGACAAAAAATAACAGGTGTTGGCAAGGATGTGGAGAAAAGGGAGTTATTGAACACTATTGGTGGGAATGTAAATTGGTACAGCCATTACGGAAAACAGTATGGAGGTTCCTCAAAAAAATAAAAAATAGAACTACCATGTGATCCAGCAATCCCACTTCTGGATACATATCCAAAGGAAAGGAAATCAATACCTCAGAGAGATATCTGCACTACTATCTTTGTTGTAGCACTATTCACAATAGCCAAGATATAAAATCAACCTAAGTGTCCATGAATGAATAAATGGATGAAGAATATGTGATATATATATATATCACTTAATGGAATATTATTCAGCCTTAAAAAACAAGGGAATTCTGTGATTTGTGACAATATGGATGACGCTGGAGTATATTAGGCTAAAAGAAATAAGCCAGGCATAGAAGGACCAAAACTACACGATCTCACTTATATATAGAATCTAAAAAAGTCAAACTCATAGTAGCAGAGAGTAGAATAGTGAAAGCCAGTGGGGCTAGTGGGTGGGAGAAATGAGGGGAACTTGGTCAATAGGTATAAAGTTTCAGTTATGGAGAATGAATGTACATCTAGAGATATAATGTACTGTATAGTGGCTATAGTTAATAATACTATATTTTACACTTGAAATTTGCTAAGAGAGTAGATCTTAAATGTTCTCACCACACACACACACACACACACACACACACACGTAACTATGTGAGGTAATGGATGTGTTAATTAGCTTGATTTCATTGTCTTACAATGTATACATATATCAAAACATCACTCTGTACACCTTAAATATATACAATTTTTATTTGTCAATTATATTTCAGTAAAGCTGGATAAAAACAATAAAAAACACACAAAAAAATCAAACAAAAAAATAGTCCCTGTAACTTTTGTGTTACAATATTTATTTCATCCCAGCTTTCTAAATCTGGATAATAAAGGGATATAAAATATGCATAGCATTAAAAAACTATAGATTAAAAGAGGAATTAGACTAGTTCTATGAGAACAAGGATCAGTTTTTATTTGAATTGAAATTGTCCACCAGTGCAAACGTTTGCCTTGGGATGTACAAAATTTCCCATTGCTAGAAAAGTTCAAAAAGAAACTGAGCTTATAGGAACTTTTTCAAAGAAATAACTGGAAATGTTTGCAAAGGTACAAGGTCATAATTCCATTTTTTAAAATATCAGAAAATATGAAATAACCTATTTACCCAACAATAAAGGATTGGTTGAATAAATTATGGTAGATCCACACACTATGCAAGCTTTAAAGTGACTATATAAATACTTACTTATTGAAAGATAAAGAGGCTCATGATATATAGTAGATTAAACAAATGAGTTACTGAACAAACCTTATAGTATGATTTTATATGTGTCTATAAATAGTTATGCATCAAAAGTTAATCTAGATGGTGAGATTGTGGGAACATTCTTTTTTCTTTTTAAAGAACATATATAAAAAAAGATTGCATAAATATTTGGCAATGAATATGGATAGTAATAGCTAACATAATTAAGGAGGAGAAAAAGCTGAATGACCATATTTGTCAGGGACAAGGTCATGGGGTAGATTAGGCTGATTAACCCTTAATGTTTCTTCCAACTTTAAGATTAGATGATGCCAAAATGCATGTTTATGACCCAAGTGCATTGGATAATCACCAGCAGGAGTAATCCACATACGCACAAACAATTAAGGCGACATCCTGTGGGTGTTGCTAGTGAAGCTTAGAAGGGCTCAGCACCTAATTTCTGAGTCCATTACAGCCCGTGATCTTGGTGGTGTGCCTTTCTACATTCTCTCTATTTTTTCTCTAAATTCTTCAACACAGTGTTAGACAACTGACAGCTGTGGTTTTCTAAGACAATCTACCTAACCCTGTCTTATTCGTGCAGTGTTTCCTCTTTCTTCCTTCAAAAACTACAACCTTGCACCTAAAAACATACTGGCTAGAAATCTACATCTTGAAATAGCGCCCATTGCCACGGCTGTAAAGAACCTTGGCAAGAGAAATGGCTGGCTAGTGCCCTATTACTTTGAGGAGGACAGAACAACAGCAACAAAACCCAAACACACAAAACTTCTGGAGTGTAGATCAAAAGGGTGCTTATGGAAAATATAACACTTTCTTAGAAAATTTAGTAGTTTGTGATGATGAAGAATGTACTACTTATTATTTTAAAATTGCAAATGAGTAAACGTGCCCATCTTTACACACCCTGAGGATCTGTCCCCGGGAATGCTGATGGATTTGTGCACATCAGTCCACCCATGTGTTCTCACCTTGTTCTGCTGTTGACATATGAACAAAACGACTAGCTGAGCTTACACCTAGTTACAGCTCATAGTTTTGGAGATGATTTATGCTCATTCCTTATTGTTATCTTACCCATAATCTTGGCTAATAAAACAGATTCTTGATAGCAAATGATTTTGCTTTGAATCAACCACACACACATGAATAAAAAAGAGTTAAAATTGGTAAATATCTAAGAAAATATAGACAAAGGCTAATGAGAATATTTTAGCGAGGATCTGACTAGCGTAAGTGGCTTTGAAGTCAAAACATGGATATCACATAGAACTATTTTGAGATGGGGACAATTGTTATGTTATTGAGGAATTTTAATGAATAGTGAGCCCATTTGTTATTTATTTTTTCCAAATGTTAATAAACAGCTCTAGTGATAATTGCTGATTTTCTATATTTATGGAAAACTGGCATTTCATAAATATCAAATTGTGATATCATCTACTTGTATGCTGGTTTTCTATGAATATATAAATTTTGTAATTACCTCTAGAACTGTGAGTTAATTTTTGAGTGTGGAAAAATCAGGAAGGTGAATGACAAATCTGTTAAAATGTAGAATTTAAAACATCTTTTCCATTGTTATTTGTAAGAATTCATTTAAAATGATGTTAAAAAGTGACAGAGAAAAATCTAGGACACAAAATTTTCTATTAAAGCCACAAAGATGTTCATCAAAACTAAGTCAACATGTGGGCATTTGACAGGGGTGTGCATAGAGCTTTCTCAAAAGACCAAAAGGTTAGGAAGACTTTCTAGGTCCCAAATAATCAATGTTTAAAGGATAACAAATGTGCCAAGGTTATACTAATTCAAACTAGTAAAGGATTTCTTCTTAAAAAGAAGTTTTAGCTAATTTTAATTCCAGGGAAAAGCAATTCACACTTGATATGTTTACTATTAAAATGTATTCTCTTGGATAGTATTGGCAGAAACTCCCCATTAATATTTATTTTTAGAACTTTAATCCATTTCATGGATCAGTAGAGAATTAATATTTAGCAAATGTGTGATCAGCTTTTTTTTGTCTTATGGCTCAAATTCACTCAAGTCCTTCAGATGCAGGATTTATATTTATTATGAATTTTCTAATGAGTATGTATTTTACTCCACATTGTGGTAAAAATCCTTTATTATGGGCTGCAATCTTTCTTTCAACGTTGTTACTTTAAAATGGAATGTTCTAGTAGCTAAGGGGAGAAAATGAGTCTTTGGCTAGAAAAATCTTGATCTTCTATTTATAGATTTGATGTCCTAAAATACATGAGACTGACCAATGCTGAAATGATAACCCCAAATCATAATAACACTTTTAAAAAAAGCCTAAAAGGATCTAGACTCTTAATTTGAGCATCAAAATTTTGTGTAATGGGTGGACCGTGTGTCTCATCAGATCCCAATTTTAAAGTGACCTTTCTCAGGGTGTTTGAATCCAACTTGACATTGACACCTGTGCTTTGAAGGATAGGTTTGATGGTGGTCAGGGATCAGCTACAGTGAATAAATTCTGTCTGTTAACGAAAGACAACTAATCTGGCAAAAACCATGCAATCGTGTATCTATGTATCTAGGAAGCAACTTCAAGATCAAAATTTCTCTTAATCAGAGGAATAAGTCTTCTCACAAATGGATCATGAATATCCTGGGTGAATCCTGTTTACAGTCCAGGTAATGATGCCAGCATTACCTCCCATGAACATCTTAATCAGCAGGTGGGAGAGCAAATGTGGTTAACAACCTTAGGTAGAGTGAGTCCCATCTGAACAGCTGGCCATAAAGGAATCCAGCATGTGCTAATCATAACCAGAGAATTTTATGCTTTTTCTTATTAAGGAATTAAAAACAATTATTTGTGTACTTAAATAACAGTGGAATTTAGAATGCTATGGAAGACATGGCTTCTGGGTCCTGTTTTCCACAGCTAGAAACTGACCAAAACTTTGTCGGTGGCTTTCATCTTGAGTTTTAAAAAATAAGGCAATTTAGTGTTTTCCTGAGATGCATATGAACATAAGATGAGCATTGATTATGCCTCTGAGGATCCCTGCATATTACTTCACCATCTCTGTGTTTTGAGTAGCCATCAAGTTCAAGTTCTAGAATGTGTATTGAACACAACTAAGGAAAACCTTTGACTCTCAAAATGTGTTTGTGCTCAGGGCAGGCACAGAATTTTTCTTAAATGGCCTTCTGAATCCTAACCCATATGCTGCTACAGCAGGGATTTCTTCTCTTTTCTCATGTTTTTTCATTTGCATAATCTTTCAAGTTGCAAATAGCTTTTTAAATTCCTTTTTTGTTTTAGAGCTCATGTCCTTTATTTCTCCCACACATTGGCTTTGATTATGTTTATGGAATTTTTTTGAGCTTCAGAATGACATGAAATGGCTGTTAACAAAGTTGTTCATGATGGGCAGAGGTGGCTTCTCCACCTGAAAACTCCATAAAGAGTCCAAACTTCTAAACATTTGTAGAAGCTATTCATCATAATTTTATCATAGGAGCTCTCTCCTATGAAGAAAAATCATGATGAGTAATTTTCCCTAGTATGTAATATGGTCTAATTATTATTTTAATTACTCTACCTCTGTGGGTATCTCTATGATTCCACATAAGAGGCCCTGGTTTGTTAAAAATAATGGCAGCCTCTAATAAACATCTTCTTGTTGACCATGGTCTTCATAGCCCATAAATAACTGGTTCAGATAACTACTTCACCCAGCCTTCAGAACACTCCTTTGGGGCCACTTTTTCAAGGCTTTAGTATTGCTAAAATATTGATTTCCTAGTTGGCATTCTAATGTGGATCCACAAAACTTCTTGAAGGTAATGATGCTGGTTTTTTAATCCTGAAAATTTATGGGGCTGCATGTAAGTGAGATATCAACTTTTGAACCTATATTCACGTATGGATTTTTAGCTCAGCTTGCCCTTAAAACTGAATATCACTAGACAACCCAGAGTATTGACTGAATCTAAATGAAAAGTTCTCAGGAAGTGGTATAAGGCTCATTTCTCTTCATCGACTGTTAGTCAAAGTGGGGACCATGAGTATGCAGGACCCTGAATAACAATAACAGTATTAATAGCTGAGAACATTTACTGCAGACTTGTCACAGATTAGTTCTTAATATTCAAACAACCATATGAGTTAGGATATGTTATTATTATATTGATTTTGCAGATGAAAGAAATAGTACTTGTGGAAGTAAAGAAACTTGTCCGACAACAAAAAGCTGGTCAGAGGCAGACCTAGCGTTTAAATCTAGGGAGCTGGATCCCAGAACCCATGCTCTTAACCACTCTGTCTTTCTCAGCAGCTAACCCTTCCCAGGTCTATTCTATCCAGAGGTCCTCAATGAGCAATTCACCCACTTGAAATAAAGGAACATTTGTTTTGTGTCCTTCATGCCTGTACAGGAGTCTAGGCTGAGCCTCATTGCAGGATGCAGAGTCAGCAGGGCCTTTCTGTTTTGGTTAGAAGGAGGGGTGATGTTTACTGAGTTCCACTTTCAAAAACAAAATCAGAACAGGGTACCAGTGGGGTTTCCAGTTACCAACTCAGTTTGGCCAGGATATTATGAATTATAGAACCATATTTTCTGAACTTGCTAACATTTCTGAAATTCTATAATTCTCCATAGTTTTTGTTTTTAGTGTTTCCTGTTATCCGGGCCAGGATATTATGAATTATAGAACCATATTTTCTGAACTTGCTAACATTTCTGAAATTCTGTAATTCTCCATAGTTTTTGTTTTTAGTGTTTCCTGTTATCCGGTGGTTATTGGTAGTAAAATCGTAAAAATTAAGAGGGCCTGCATATTGCTATCTGGAGGCATTAGGAAACCAGGGCTCTCAAGAAGCAGAGTTTTATTCCTTAACTAGTCTTGCAGAGAGATTAACCCCAAAGAAAAGTGCGGGTGATGAGCAGCGTTAAAGAAGAAACAGGACATATATGACCACATGTGAAAAGATTAAAAAGCATAGACTTGATTGAAAAAAGCAAGATGCAGAATGACATATAAAGTATGATTCCTTATATTCAAATACAAATCTATAAAATAACACTATAGAATATTTGTGGATTCATATACAAAGGAACAACAAAAAAAGAAATAGAAAGATATACGACAAACTTATGATAAGTGGTTGCCCGTAGAGAGGTAGAAAGGAGACTTTAGTTATAATAAAAATATTTAATTTCTTCTAACAAAAGGAAATGTGATAAATGTCACTTTGGAGGATAGAATGTGATGTTATATATTTTTAACTTTCCATGATTTAAAAATTTGTCAAAATAAAATAACTTTTAAAAATAAAAGGAAATGAAAATAGAGAGAAAGAAAGAAGACAAAGTCACTAGGAGCATCAAGAGAAAAGATAGGATATGGAGCACTGATCTGGGTTTGACAATTGGTCCTGCTATTCTTTGGAGCTGACTCTACTCTAGACTTGCATAACTATGAAAATTTTTAGAGATGTTCCAGATTACATTAGAAGTTAAAAAAGTAAGACTTTGGTTTGTATGATGAGGGGGAGGCTTGTTTTTGTTTGGGAAGAATATTTTTTGGAGGAGGGACTAGGTTACATTTGTACACAGCATTACTAACAATTCAAGTCTTTACTCTTGACATATGAAAGTCAGAAAACAGTCTAATAAATGTTTGATTTTAGTATATGGACATTCTTTCTAGCCCTCTCTTCTTCAGGAAGTGATAAGCCACGCATCCTCCAGGGGTTTACTGTGTGGTTTGTGATAGTAAGTTCCCTGAGAGCAAGTGAATTCAGTGAATGCCATTAATTGTTAGCCCTCTCTTCTTCAGGAAGTGATAAGCCACGCATCCTCCAGGGGTTTACTGTGTGGTTTATGATAGTAAGTTCCCTGAGAGCAAGTGAATTCAGCGAATGCCATTAATTGCCTTGAGTTTCTTTTGCTTCAGTGGATTTTATAAAATTCCTACTCTGTTTCTATATTCATGCAAAATGCTTTGCCCTTTCATTTAAATCCTGATGAAAGAGCCAGCAGAATCTTAGGAAAGGTCAGGCAGGAAAAATTAGATATGGCATCAGAGAACAGTGTGATCAAACAAACTGTGCAGAATATCGCATTTTCATACGGGTGCTTAGTTCAGTAGTATGTGGCAGGAAGTTAAGGGGCTTTTTCTTTTTCTTTTTTTCGGTATTTCCTAAAAAAACCAACCAAACAAAAAAAAACCAAACCTCTAAAAACTCAAAACCCCAAACAAACAAAAAATCAAGGAATTCCAAGGTCTGAAGTATGGAATGGTAGAACGTTCTTTAATCTGCAGCAGGTTACGTGACAGAGGGCTATCCAGAAAGAAGGAGCCATCTCAGGGTATAAACTATGATTTTCACTCTGAATATAATAATCCAAGTGAGATACCCTTAACAACTTCCAGAGCATTTCAAGAAACCAGCAGGCAACATTTTCTAGCTTTTTGATGCCGAGGCAGAGAATCCAGTTGTGATGTTGACTTTCAAAGGATTGTAAGGAAAGCTTTGCAATGAGCTCCTCCCCCTTCATCCCAAACTGGTCATTTTTTGATCAGGGTTGATCCTGTGTCCCCATAAAGGCCAAACATAGAGGCCAGAGAGTCGCAGTCCAGGGCCAGCAGTATCTCTCACTGATCTCCTCTCTGGAGTTACCCTCTAGGGAGTAGCCGACAGCAGGGGTCAGCAACGTACATCCTGCAGGCCAAATCCAGCCAACCACCTGCTTTTGAATATAGCCCACCATCTGTTTTTGTATGATTTGCAGCTAAGAATGGTTTTTACATTTTTAAACGGGTGAAAAAAGAATCAAAGGATTTTATATATGACACGTGAGCATTATATAAAATTCAAATTTTAGTGACCCTAAATAAAGTTTTATTGGAATACAGCCATGCCCATTTGTGTTATGTATTATCTCTGACTGCTTTCATGATACAATGGAAGAGTTTAGTAGTTGTGACAGAGACTTTATGTGGCCTGCAAAGCCAAAAATACTTACTACCTGTCCCTTTACAGAAAAAGCTTACAGACCTGTGCCTTAAAGCACTATTTGCCACCACTGGAAAAGCTTTAAAACAATTGTAGCCAATTAGACTGACCATTTTGAGGATCATTTGATTTGCTCTGGTCCTGTAGGTACAGCCCCATTTGGGGTGTTTCAAAACTCTCAAGCAGCATACTGTTCTAGAATAAAAAGTCTGCAGACTTACCTAGGGAGATGCTCATATCTATTAAAGTCATTTTCTTAAATACAATCTCTCTTCTGCAAACGGGGTTGCCATGTAAGGTTGTGACAGTTGTGACTTGCACAACTTCAGGATACATCATTCATACAGACTGTGATGTGAATGGTGCCCCCTAGAGTTGAGCATTGCAATGGCCTTCCTCCTAAAATTGGTGAGAAGATATATTTATAAATTAGGAGTGGAGCAATGTGTTAGTTTGGGTCTTCAGAAAAGCAGATAGCAAGACAGAATTAGATGTGCAAGAGATTTATTGAGGAAAAAACATCTGTGAAGGATAAAGTTGGGAGGGGGCAGGAGTTGGCGGGGAGACCTTCAGATACAGATGAATGTCTGACACCTGTAAATAGAGAAAAGGACAGAGAGAGGATTGAGTAAGAAGAGCCTCCAACTGCAGTGCAGCTGACAGAATATTTCCCTGGCTAATGAGAAGCCCCAGAGCAAAGGTTTCCTTTTAGGGGAGTCCCTAACTTATACATCCCTGGGCTTATTTCCCCTGCTTTACTTAATCATCAGCTGGGAACAGTCCGAGAAGAAGACCTCGGCATGAACACCACAGTGGACCCAAAGGTATCCAGAGTGGATCCAAGCTGTCACAGCTGGAGGCTGTGTACACTCCTCAGGGCAGGTTTTCTATTGAAGGGAGATTTGAGCAGCATACTCCCATGGCAGCCACAATAATTGTGAATGAGGTAGGTGTGTGTGTGTGTGTGTGTGTGTGTGTTAATTGGAGAGGGGAAGGTTGATTGTAGAAAAGAGATGTGAAGATACAGTGTGGATCTACCCTGGTTCCATTAATTTGCAAGTAATTTTTCATCTGCAATCACTATATAGTGCCTTCCTATACCAGCACCCTGGAAGGTCTAATGGCTGTAGTCATTTTTAATCGAGATACGGATAAGGTCATCCATACTTCCTCTAAAGTCCATCATTACACCAAGATTGTTCCCAATTTTCCAAACCTAATCCTTGATTTCCCGGGTAGGTTCCTTTTCCCACAATTCCTATGGTTCCTTCGAGGTGATCAGGAGGTACCTTCCTTGGGCCAGTCAAGGATCCCTTTAAGCCTCACACTGTCCCAGACATTGATAGCACAACTGCTTTTTCAAAGCACAGGAATTTCTGTGACATGATTTTATCCTTATACAATCTTCAGCAGTAAAAAGGAAAAGTATTATTTTACTCAATCTAGAAAGGAGAACTCTGAGGCTCAAAAATTAAATACTTTTTTTAGAATCAGACTCAGGCATTTGGCTCCTGGCCCTTTGCTCCTGTCATGGGACCAAGCAGCCATCTGTTGAAATAAGCCCTTTCTCAGGCAATGAGAACAGCCTGTAGGGTCTCTAACACATCAGGGGTCTCTAAACTAGGATGATATCCCAATGTAACACTCTCTGTCTTTCTGAGAAAGTTTTGTTATATTGGTCTATAAAGTGACCTAAAACTGTAGCCATATATGCATCACTGAAAAGTTACAAAGATAGAATTCCTAGAAAAAGAATTTCATTCCAGTGAAGAACAAATATAGTGTGAAAGTATGCCCCCACCCCAGAAATGCATCCTTCAAGAGAGGAAATAGAAAGAGCAAAAATATAATGAAATGGAATAACTGAGTAAGCACTTAAAAAAAAAAGCTGACTCCTTAAACAAAATATATTATAGAGGGAGCAAAGATTTATATGTGAAAAATAAACCCATAAAATACTAGGTTAAAATATAGGAGAGTAATTTTATAGCCTTGGGTAGAGGAGGTTCTTTCTATGCGTAAGTAACCCAGAAGCAAGTATGAGGGTACTTCAAAAGGTTCATGGAAAGATTTGTATTATCTTTTTTTTCTCTTATTGATTCTGTGTATTCACGGTGCACAAAGATGACCATCACCACCTGTGTCCAAGGTGTGATGATCAGATCAATACTACCAGCATGCTCATTATCACAAATTGCAATTATTCCCTGTGTTCCCCACCCAACCTCTCCCTGTCCTCCCTCCCTCCACCCGCTAGATATTCTCTCTCCCTCTGCAAGTCCAATGCACCACTGTGGTCTTTCTTTCCTTCCTTCTTTCTCTCTTAGCTCCAACTTATGAGTGAGGACATGTGGTATTTTTCCCTCTGTGCCTGGCTTACTTCACTCAGTATAATTTTCTCCAAGCTCATCCACGTTGTTGTGAATGGCAGGATTTCATTCTTTTTTATGGTTGAATAGTATTCCATAGTGTATATATATCACATTTTCCTTATCCAGTCGTCCTTTAGTGGACATTTAGGTTGGTTCTATATCTTGGCTATTATAAACAGAGTATTATCTTTCAATTCTATCTTCCCATGAACTTTTTGAAGTACCCTTGGACTGATGGAATAAGATTCTCCATTGAATCACTGTTTCTTTGATTCCATTGTCACCAAATAATCTCATTATGATTTGTCTTTCCATGTAGCAGTATAGTAAATACTTATCAAATATTTACTTTTCATTGTGTTAAACATTTTAAGTGAACTTCTTTATTTAATGCTAATGACAGCCTCATGAAAAATACTCTATTACTGTGCCAACTGCACTGACTTGGACAGCATAGAGAGTATGATTGATCAGGATCACACAGCCAGTGAGTAGCAGATAAGATGTGAAGGCCAGGCCTATCTGAGGCCGGGTCTCCTGCTCTTTTCTACCAGGTCAATTTTCCTGCAGGAGAATGTTCTGGGAAACTGTGCCAAATTCCTGATCCACTGTGAAGTTAGATTTCTCACAGTGAATTAATAAATCATCATTTCCTTTATTATCTCCTGTAGCTCAGTCAACACAAGTTCAACTCCTAAGCCAAATCAATGCTGTGTGCATAGACAGAACTAATGCTCTGAGCTTGGAAAATGAGGCTCAGAACTCAGGATAGTATGACCCAGAGTTGCTATCTTGCCTCTATTGCTGACAACTTTATATCATCTTTCCTAGTACTTAAAAAAAAATTAACTATTTAGGTTAGTACTTTTAAAAAAATAGGCTATTTTTTTAGAGCAGTTTTAGGTTTGCAGCAAAATTGAGGAAAGTACAGAAATTTACATATGTGCCCTGACCATACACATGCACACCTTTCTTGCTATCAACATCCCCCACCAGAGCGGTACATTTGTTACTATTGGTGAACCTACATTGATACATTTTTATCACCTAGAGTCCATAGTTTACATTAGGGTTCACTCTTGGTGTTGTACATTTTGTGAGTTTAGACAAATACATAATGACATGGATCCATCATTACAATGTCATTCAGAATAGTTTCAATGTCCTAAACATCCTCTGTGCTCTGCCTGTTCATCCCTCCTCCCCCACAACCCCTGGCAACCACTGATATTTTTATAGTCCCTAGTTTTGCCTTTTGCAGAATGTCATATAGTTGGAATCACACAGTATGAAGCATTTTCAGGTTGGCTTCTTTCATTTAATAATATGCATTTAAGTTCCCTTTATGCCTTTCATAGCTTGATAGCTCTTTTTTTTTTTTTTTTTAAAGCACTGAATAACATCCTATTGTCTTGGTATACTGCAGTTCATTTATACACTCATCTACTGAAGGACATCTTGGTTGCTTCCAAGTTTTGACAATTATGAATAAAGCTGCTATAGACATCCATGTGCAGGTTTTTATGTGGACATAGTTTTCAACTCGATTAGTACGTTTAAAAGGGCAAACACATAGCAGATAAGGCATAATATGTATAGCAGAGGATGAGGTTGCTAATCTGATGTGTAACAGCCCTTTAAGTGAAGTAAATTTCGAGCTTCAGAAGGATCACAATGTCAGCTGAACTGTTCCCATGATTATTTGAACATGGCATTACACAGAGCACATGCATAAAATTGGTTATTTATATAGGGAACAATTAACACGAAACTAAGCTGAAGTTTGATGAGCCTTCAAAGAGCAACTAAAAGGCAGATTTGGTATGCCTTAAAACCACTGTTTTTTGGTGATTTGACGGTGTTGACCCAAGTCAATTCAGTGCTTTAGGTGACACACTATATTCTGACAATTTACTACACATGGCATCATGATTGTTTGTCACAGCTTTCCGAAATCAATAAATATAGCACTGGCAAAATTTCCTGGCGGGGGAATTGTTTTCAGTAAATTCTAGGAGGGCAGCTGCTGAGTAGTGAGAAGGAAGCCAGAACTACAGAGCTGCCACTGACCTTAGGAAAGAGTCAATTTCCAAGCCTTGATCATGACACAAAGAATGATTACTGTACAAACAGTGAATTAATTAATTTGTTGAGAGAAGGGATAATTTCAAAATATATAGCTAGGAGGCTCCTAAGATGTCTTGAAACAAAATAAGCGTGCCTATTATTTCAAGTATGCAACATTTGGGATTTCTAGTTAGTGAAGATGTCACAAACATGGTTTGTGTTCTCTGCAGTTTTTCTAGAACATCTGACTTTCTGAAAGAGAAGTCTTCACGCTCTGTCTTCTTCAGCAACTACTCACTTCCTAACACTTTAAAATCTGGCTCTGCCTCACTGTTCTATTGACAGTGTCCTCTTGAGTTACCTTCTAATTGTCATATTGCCCATCTCCTTTTTTCTGCTGTTCTCCTTGAACTCCCAGAATCATTTGATAATGTTTTGGAGTGTCTCTTGCATCAGGTTGCATGACGTGATACCCTGCCATTTCTATTCCTCAGTTACAGCACAGTCTCTTCCAAGAGTTTCTTTGCTGCTTCAGACATCCTACATGTGGCTCTTCACCCAGGTTCTAAACTTGGTCCTCTTCTCTCCACACTCACTGCCTCTTTAGTCCCACAGTCTTTGTGCTATAACAACACACTACTGGATGTTTCTCAGGGCTGGGTCTCCAGCCTCCTAACCTCCTGCCCACACTGTCCAGTCATAACACCCTGACATATCCCTTCCCCCGGGTAGTCCACCCCATTCTGTTATTAGTTTCACACTTTAGATTTACTTTCTACCTCCAATGTTAAATGTTCTATTAGTTTATCAACATATCAGCATTTCTACTCCCCAGCCACCTGCTCCATCCCTGACTTCCATGATTTCACTAGTGCTACTGCTTAAGCAGCTTGTGCTACAATCAGGAGTAACAAATGCCTAGTTTGCCTTTTAAAATACCATGTGAGCAGATGAAATGGCCAAGTAAACCTGGAAGCAGCTATATAAAGCCTGGGGACTGTCAGTTTGCATCCTCCAATTTACAGAAGAAAGGGAGGAATTTTTGTTTATTTTAATTTATTTCATTATTTTATTTTATTGTGCAGGTACTAGGTCAACCCTAATCTAATCTTTGGGCATTATACTATACAAAGTCTCTTCAATGCCAGGGAAGATTCCAGAAGTTATGATGGATATGCAAGTTGCCAGGGCCTGGATATTTTAAGACATATTCCTTATTTGGGGACTCTTTTACCAGGTTGTCCCATGCACAGCTTGTCTGTCAGTTCTTTTTAGTTCTTACATTATGTACTTTATTTTGTTATCAAATGCCTTTGGAAAGACCAATAAAAAATATTGACAATCAGGTAGGCCTGGGAATAAGGAGTGTGTAATAACTCACCTGCCGAATCAACTACCCTGGAAAATGGATGGTGCTGGCAAAAATAAAAAAAGGTAGGCCTGGAAGGTCGGGTGGTGGTGGTGATCAATGGCAGATGACATAGTGAGAATTGCTTATCTTTAGCCTGGAGTGAGACAAGGTCAGGACTGAGCAGGGATCTGTCACTGCCCAGGACCCCAGGTGAGGAGCACAGAGTACGGGCTGTACAGAGAAGATCCTATACGTGGGGAAAGCAGCAGGCAGACCAGCTTCAGGCACTGATGTGAGGAAAGGTTCTGCTTCATTGCCCAGGACCCCAGGTGAGGAGCACAGAGTACGGGCTGTACAGAGAAGATCCTATACGTGGAGAAAGCAGCAGGCAGACCAGCTTCAGGCACTGATGTGAGGAAAGGTTCTGCTTCATGTCACTGGTATATCTCAAAAGAGCTTGGGGCATATTTACAGGAAAGGAAGTTTGGTGATATATGGGGGTTTAGATTAGGTAAATAATCACGGAAATACCATGTTTCATTATAACAAAGGAAAAAGAAATGCTGTTAATTAAACTAAGATATCCCAGAAATTATAAGTCTGAGAATTGATGAAATACGGTTAAAGCAGTTCATCAGCCAAAAAAAAAAAAAAGGACTATGCTAAAGAGAAACTTCTTTTTTAACTCACTGCCACTTCAGGTGGGCAGCTAAGATGAAACAGTACTGTAAAAAATCTATAATTCATGAAAGGTGACATTCTTTGGTTGACACTGTGAGTTAACTGAATCCTTCCATCACCTGTGATTTTTAGGCAATGTCTAACCTTAAAATATAAGATAAAATTTTTTCCCCCAAGGGAGCACAAATGGAAGTGTATCAGAATATAACTTTGTTCTTTGGTATTTGAAGGAATTTAGGTTTCTTAAAAAATTGAGAGACAGTTCAACAGGAGACCTTTTAAAAAATGCAGTCCATCCACCGTGGGTTAGCAGCGTGCTTCTGTCTCCAGCTGTGACACAGTAAGAAGCGGCTCCATCGGTGGACACAGCCTGGGAAGGGCACTCCCTCCACACCTCCCGATAAACCAGGAATCTCACCATATGGTGATTTCCACGGATTTGACTGGTTTCAAGACAAGGTGATAGTAATTTCCCACTGGGCTAGTTTAGAGGGAGTACTGCTGCAGATCAGGTGCACACAAGCAGTCAATAGACAAAGTCTGCTTCTAAATTAGAAATACATCAGAGTTTTCAAAGCTGTTTTTGTGAGCGATGTATCTGCACCTGATTTCCATGGTCTTTGATTACAGCGGCTCTCAGAGAAATCCTTCCAAATGCTTCCAGTGCTAAGTTGCAAATTAGCTGCTTGATTCCTGGCGTTGGTGGCCCGAGTGGGGAATGAATGCTAAGGACATCAAGGGCTCACCTTACCTGGACACTCTCTAGTCCTGTACAGCTCAGGAGTCTCATTTTTTAACCACTTCCAGGTTAATCACTAGATTCTTTAGAAGAGAATTTTGGGGAGCTTTCTACCAAGAGAATGGTGAGAAAGTTAGTTAATAACATATCTTTTCTTCCAATTGACAGTAAAATTTGAAGGACCTTGTTGGTGCAGATTGCATCTTCCCTGTTAAGTCTCTTGCTTTAGGAAGGGGAGAGGAGTAGCAAGTAGGGCGATGATTTGTTTTGACAACATCAAAGTAAGTGAAGAAAGAAAGTTACTCTTTTTTCTCTAAGTGACATATCATAAAATTATAATCTTGTACTTTTTGTTTTGGTGCTATAAACCCGAGAGATGCTTTTATTAAAAATGTAATTTCTGAATAGTTGGTATCAGATTGAGATATTCTGTTTTATGGCATTTTGCTGAGTTATGGTTTCCAAAGTCACTTAAGTATATTTTTCCCCCAAATTCTGCTGGATAAAAATGAGGACCACAAAGCAATATTCAATTCATTTTTATACGAGTGTCCTTAATGTCCCTGATATGTACCATTGCCACATTTATATTTGAGGACTGAAAATATAAATGAAACTGAATTCGTAAGAAGGTACTTTGATCAAATTTTCATACTCTAAACCAGTAGTGATAAAGCAATATAGAAACTGCAGACTGTTTCAACCTTCTCCTGTTTACTAATAAAAGCAGCATTTTTATGCAATCAAGCTTTTGTGTTCTGAGGTGAACATAATATAATGATTGCATTTGCATTTTCAAGTATTGATCATGTTAGCATCTTTTGCAGCACACCTGTGAAATTTATACTTTGGAAAAATTGCTTTGCAACGTGAGGAGACTCCATTCCAGTTTAGTTATCTTAGGGTAGCATTATAGAGTTGTGGTTTAGAACACAGGCCTTGGGATCAGGCAGAACTGGGCTTGAATCCCAGCTTTGCCACATCAGCTGTGGGACCCTGGACACATAAATTAACCTTTCTTAACCTCATTTTTTCCCATCTATGGAATGGAGCTGCTAGTAAAACCTACAAATAGGACCGTTTGGTGATTAGATGAGATAATGCATGTAAAGCATTTAGCATAGGAGCATGCACTCAATGTTAACTGCCATTGGTGCTGTAGATGGGATTGTTATGTTGTAACTAGTAAATAAGTCAGATCAGTTGTCTCTGACTTGTGGACTAGAGGCTATGGATACATAAAGCCATAGGGAAATGGTCTATAGTTTGGGAGAGAAGAGATAGCTGGGGCAGTGAGGAGACTTTTTTGCATTTGTAGACTTCGATTTATTTGCTCTATAATATCAGAGCAAAAGACTTTTCTTGTAAACTGAGAATGGAAGGAAAGAGACTGTATGTACCCAGCTGGCATACTGCTAACAAGGCTGAGGAAGACAGGGCCATCGGATACAGGGTTCAGTCTAGAGGCTCATCTCAGGACCCTGCACATGAAAGTCACCTGGGGGCTTGCGGTTTAGTTAGACTACACCATCTTTGACATATATATTTTTTCAACAGGCAAATTTTTCTCTTATTTGCAAAAAATATGTAAATTATTACCCCTTCAGCAAACCTGGCCTCATTCAGGAGGATCAAAGCTGAAACTGTCTAAAACTAGCCAAAACTGGTTTTATCTCCTTATCTCGAGTTGTTTTACAAGATTTCTTGCAAGGTGTAGTTGAGCATGTGCAGAGAGAAAGCCCTTGCCCTCCATATGGTGTCAGGGTACCACAGGAACCCGAAAATTCTCCACCAAAGGACTGAATTCAGGTCTTTGCCTGTCTTATAACCTGATTCAGCCCCAACCAATCAGCTCTTGACTCATCAGCCAATCAACCCTTGCCTGTGTCATCTGGTCTGACACAGGCTCTGCCAATCACCCTTTGCCTAGTCATATAGTCCAACAGGAACCAGCCAATCCCCAGTCCCTGATCCTTATCCATCCTTTAAAAACCTGTTCAGCCCCTGGTTTGAGGAGACAAACCTGTTTCCTTGCTTGTTGTCTTCATGATAAAGTTGTCTCCTTGCTTGTCATTCTCACAATAAAGCTTTTTCATCTCACAAAAATTGGTGCCATGGTATTGGCTTCCGTGCACATAGGACAGTGAGCCCTTGCTTGACAAGATCTCTGGTGATTCTGATTTCCACTCTATTTCTTCAAGTATGAAAATAAGTCAGCCGTAGAAACTCTTTATTTCAGGGTTCTTAATCTTGGGAGTGTCATAGACTACTTTGAAAATTTGATGAAGTTTGAGGGTTCTCTCTCCAGAAAAAAATGCAAATATACAACTATAAATACAATTTTGTGTATGATTATGGGAGTCCAAGTTCTGCTAAAGCACACCCAACAGACTCTTTGCTAAGACCTGCTGATACGATTATTTCCTAACCATTTCTCTTAGTGCACTATTTTAAATACTATCACTTCATATCCTCAGGATTGTGGGTGGAAAATGTGTTAACACTGTGAATACATTTTTTTTTATTGCCTAAAATTGGTCTAGACTTGCTTAAGGGAATAGGTATGTGGGATTTT